>NC_059346.1:3362500-3570000 GCF_019703515.2 Myxocyprinus asiaticus | reverse complement strand
TACCTTGCATGACCGAATAGTTCATCAAACATTAAAATCTTTCCTTTGTTATTGCAGAACTCAAGCTTTCTTACTGTAAAAGTATATCAGAGACTAAAGGCATTACCTGATACCTTCCAATTTACCCACATGGGTGTTAATCAGACAGACATGCTGGTAAATTGTAAGACATGTGTACATGATCCTATATTCAAAGAGGTTATGCGATCCCAGGGTCAGATTCCCCGTTGTTACAGATTTGAGACAAGAAACTGAAAGCACTCGTAGCGTGTATCTGAAATGCTTCAGGAATATCGCACCTGATCCTAGAGGCTGATTGCAAATGAAGGTCATTTGTTAAAGTACAAAAACAAACTGAAATGTATTGATAAAAAGACATAAAACAATAACACATCCATTTACCAAAGTAAATTTACCAAGTTTGGGTTCACCCAAAAATAAAAATTCTGTCATCACTTGCTCTCATGTCATTTATAAACCTGTTTGACATTCTTCTGTGGAACACGAAAGGTGCATTTTTAAAGAAAATCCTGGCTGAGGGGCCTGGGTAGCTCAGCGAGTATTGACGCTGACTACCTACCCTGGAGTCACGAGTTCAAATCCAGGGTGTGCTGAGTGACTCCAGCCAGGTCTCCTAAGCAACCAAATTGGCCCGGTTGCTAGGGAGGCTAGAGTCACATGGGGTAACCTCCTTGTGCTCCCTATAATGTGGTTCGCTCTCGGGGGGGGCGTGGTGAGTTGTGCGTGGATGCCGCAGAGAATGGCATGAAGCCTCCACACGCGCCATGTCTCTGCGGTAACGCACTCAACAAGCCACGTGATAAGATGCGCGGATTGATGGTCTCAAATGCGGAGGCAACTGAGATTTGTCCTACGCCACCATGAGGACTTAGAACGCATTGGGAATTGGGCATTCCAGATTGGGGAGAAAATAAAAAAAAAAAGAATATCCTGTCTGCTCTTTTCCATATAATGAAAGTGAATGGAGACTGGGGATGTTAAGCTACTGGAAGAGAAAAAAAACCCCAAAAAGGCACCATTAAAGTAGTCAAAACTAGAGGTCAAACGATAGTGGATTTTGCCGATACTAATAACAAAGGAGGTGGAAAAGGCAGATAACCGATTAATCGGCTGATAGATTGTTTTATTTTTTTTTATCGATTTTTAGAATGATGAAACATTTCTTAGTCTTTCCTTACAATGACATGCACAGACACTGAGGCTACAAGAGTCCAAAATGAATAAAAACCCAAAAGCAGTTTAGTGTGCAACCAAAATCCCAATAATAACCAGAAAAATTCAGATTTGGTGCATAATGCAGGACTTTTAATTATAAACAAGCCTGAAATTCACCAGGGACTTGGCTCCATTACAATGCTCTATATGTAAGTATTTAACAAATTAAGCTTTTTATAGCCTATATATTTACCAGATGAAGAGTTTTGTGTATAGAGTATATACAGTTTAAGTGTATGTATATATACATATACGAGTTTTTTGCAGATAACAGCTAGTTCCAAAAAGCAACTATGGGCACAGATTAATCAGTGAAACCAATATATCGGTCCACCTCTAGTCAAAACATGTCATGAATCAGCTTTGTGCTAGGATCAGACCAAAATGTATGTTGCTATTCACTGATAAACTTTCCCTCCTGCCGTCAATGACGTCAACACGTCATTTTTTTATCTGGACAGGAACAATTATCAGTGAATAATGACTTAAAGCTATCATACTGCTTCAGAAGACTTGTAATATAGCGCACGAGCTGTATTGACCATTTTTATGGTGATTTTGTCCTTTTTGGAGCTTGACAAGTCACTATGCATTGTATGGAAAAAAGATGCGAACGACATTTCTACTTTCGTGTTCAATGGAAAAAAACACTGACGGGTTTGGAATGACATGAGGGTAAGTAACTAATTTTGGGTTGAACTAGTATTCCTTTAATGCAGCAGACCATTGGCCATTGAGATGCAAAAATGTGTTCTACTTCACTAAACACTTTCATATTCACTCTCTCTTACAGACACAACAACTTACACACATTGCTATGTATGGCAAGTCTTAATAAGAAGGCCTGTGCAGAGGTTGCCAATACTAGCGATGGTGATTTTGAATCACTGGTTGATTAGTGTCCTTATGGAAGTGAGTGGCGTATGGATGAAGATGAGGAAGAGGAGGATGCAAAGGGTTTCTCCAGACTCATTCTGCTGGCACCATGTCTTTATGGTGCCTCATGATGTGCTGGTTTTTCTCAGAAGGCCTACGGAAGCCCTTAGAGCAGTACTGACAGCGGTGAGGGTAGTCTTTCGTATGGATAGAAATCACGTGTCTTTTGAAGCCAGATGCGTCCCCTGTGCTGTAGTCGCAATACTGACACTGATACACCCTCCTTTCCCGTGGGCCCTTGCCCACCGCCCCACCTGCTTTCTTTACCGCAGCACCACCCGCTGTTAATTGCGTCGCCCCTATAGTCCTCTTGGGGGTGCTCTTTTCTGCCGGTGGCGCCTGTGGTTGCGATGCTGCCGTTGGCGACACTGGCTGTTGCTGTGTTTGTTGTTGTTCCTTGGTGTGTACCGATAAGATGTGGCGACTAAGTACAAAAGGGTCTGCGATCTTGAAGTTACAGTGGCGACACTGGTGTAGCTTCTTTGCTTTGTGCGACGTCGAGTGTTTCTTGAGTTCGGATGGTCGGTGGAAGCCTTTTCCGCAAATGGCACATTTGTGAGGGTAGTCTTTAGTGTGCACGGAAATTACGTGCCGTTTAAGGTCACTCGAGTTGGAACTGCGATGGTCGCAGTGGCTGCACTGGTGCCCTCGTGCGTCCTCGTGTGTCGCAGCGTGCTGCGTCAACTCCTCCTCCTCAATGAAGGTCTGGCCACAACGCTCGCAGCGGTACGGCAGCTCGCAACTGTGTTTTGTTTTCACGTGCGTCTTGAGGTTGGACGAGTCGGCAGATTTGTAATCGCAATATATGCAGGAGTACGGCTTCTCGCCGGTGTGCGTCCGCATGTGTTTCTTTAACTCCGACGGATGGCGGAAACCTTTGCCGCATTCCACGCATATGTGCGGGAAGCTCTTACTGTGTACGGCCAGTAAGTGGCGATTGAGCAGGCCTTGTTCGGCAGTCTCGTAATCGCAAAACTTGCATTTGTGCGACTTGGTTGCAGCAGCGGGAGAGATCGGCGACGCAATGGCCGTCGGTGATTTCTGTTCACGATGATGGTGTTGAAGACGGTGGGTGAACAACGCCGCCTGCTGGTGGAACTCTTTGCCGCAGGTCTCGCACTCGAAAGGAGCTTTGTTACTGAGCGCGTGGACCTCCATGTGGTTGTGCAGGCTGGCTTTTTTGTTGGTGGTGAAGTCGCAGTCGGTGCACTGGTACTTTTTGCGACTCAAGACGTCCTGGTGGTGGTATCGAGTATGACGCTTCAGGAAGCCGCGGGATTTGAATTTCTTACCACACAGCATGCAGGGGTAGACGGTCAGAGGCTGTCCATATGGACCGATGATGATCGCTGAATACAGTGGAAAAATGAGAGATGACAGAACAGGAAGTTAAAGATTAAAATATAAAAGAGAAAGACTTTAGAATTAGTGGATGATCGATATGGGTTTTTTATCCCGCCAATGGGGACATCTAGAGAGTAGTGTGGGTGATATAATGTCATCATAATAAGATATCATGACGGCAAATGAGTCCTACACAAAACTTTCTTTACACATTACATGCTCAAAAATATAAAAAAAAGATGCATCTGTTATTTATTTAATTTATCAATAACATTTATTGCTGATCAGGCTTGTCTCAAGGGAGAGCAAATATTTCTGTTAATTGGCCAAGTCATTGCCATACGTTGATATTGTCAAAATTATAATTATCTCATTTTGGCCTGGCTGATATAACGGTCAATCACTGGCTGATATATCTCCAGATATTTGGACATTTTGAGACTTTTAGCACCTGGTCAATACTAGATATATTAGATCTGCCTTGAGTCACGTCTAAAATCTACCTTCAGACTTATCAACAATAAATGTATTGTTGGGGCCTGGGTAGCTCTGTGGTAAAATACGCTGGCTACCACCCCTGGAGTTCGCTAATTCGAATCTCAGGGCGTGCTGAGTGACTCCAGCCAGGTCTCCTAAGCAACCAAATTGGCCCGGTTGCTAGGGAGGGTAGAGTCACATGGGGTAACCTCCTCGTGGTCGCTATAATGTGGTTTGTTCTCGGTGGGGCGCATGGTGAATTGAGCGCGGATGCCGCGGTGGATGGCATGAAGCCTCCACACGCGCTATGTCTCCGTGGCAACGCGCTCAACAAGCCACGTGATAAGATGCGCGGGTTGACTGTCTCAGACGCGGAGGCAACTGGGATTCGTCCTCCGCCACCCGGACTGAAGCGAATCACTATGCGACCACGAGGACTTAAAAGCGCATTGGGAATTGGGCATTCCAAATTGGGAGAAAAAGGGGAAAAATCCCCCCCCAAAAAAAACAATAAATGTATTAATAAATTAAATTAAATAAATAATAAGATGCCTTGTTAAAAACAGCTGGTCATGGGGCCTGGGTAGCTCAGCGAGTATTGAAGCTGACTACAACCCCTGGAGTCGCAAGTTCGAATCCAGGGCGTACTGAGTGACTCTAGTCAGGCCTCCTAAGCAACCAAATTGGCCCAGTTGCTAGAGAGGGTAGAGTCACATGGGGTAACCTCCTCGTGGACACTTTAATGTGGTTCTCGCTCTCGGTGGGGCGCGTGGTGAGTTGTGTGTGGATGTAGGGAGAACAGCGTGAAGCCTCCACGTGCGCTACTTCTCCACGGTAACGCGCTCAACAAGCCACATGATAAGATGCGTGGATTGACGGTCTCAGACGCGGAGGCAACTGAGATTCGTCCTCCGCCACCCGGATTGAGGCGAGTCACTACGCCACCATGAGGTCTTAGACCGCACTGAGAATTGGCGATTCCAAATTGGGGAGAAAATAAAAAATAAAAAAACAGCTGGTCATTTCCAAAATTCAGATGATGCAAAAATCTACCAACAGTCTTGTCAACTGATAATGTACATGTTATATTTTCAAATTTTGATACACTATTCCAATAAGTGTTCATTTAAATTCAGCAATTTTGAGAACAACTTATTTTACAATATTTAAATCTATTGTGTATATCTGGATTGTATCAGCTATACTGCTCTCAAGATATTGTGTCGGACAATAAACAACCTATATCAGTCAACTATTAAATCACAATTGTTCATAAACATTTAAAAAAGCCTGATCAATTTTCTGTAATGCTTAGTATACAACACTACACCATATGATTTTTAACTGACATGTAACAGGTGTCATGCAGCAGTACCTGTCTGGACCTGTCGGGGTTCAGCTCGCCTCCTGTTCTTGCTGTGCTGCCGGTTGAGTTTGTCCAGTGCATCCGACTCGTCGATGTGCAGTAACGCGCTCGCTGCACCGTTACGATTCTCACAGCCCTCATGATCCTCCGCACCTGATTACGATAGATAAGAGTATCTATGAGCGGTGACGACTGGCCCCGTCATCACATTTTGAGCTTACGGTGGAATTCAAAACATAATTTCTTGATATTTATCATATTAGCATAAAAATCTAATAAAAGAAGTCTAAGAAACATTGTATTATCGGAACACAAATTTTGCACTCTAGCATAGACAGCAGCAAAACAAAATTAATTGTAATGAAAAATGTTGCAGCAAACTCACAAAACAATTCTAGTGTAACCGGCATCACAAATAAACAACAAAAATGAATATGAATAAAACATTTTTTTAAAGAGGATCAAAACACAAACGTGAACCCTACATGAAACCATTTTCATTCACTAAGGATGCTTTGAGAACATCTGTTTTATACTTCTGCAACCCAATGGTTCTAGATCTAAGCACACAAAGCTTGATCAAAGGCGATTACCAAAAAATTTTGAAAAATAAACATAAATGAACAACCTCTCAGAATAACCATCTCTTCAGTTCTACTAGTGCATTGAACAAACATCGCTGTGCTACGTTGTGTGAATGTTTTCTTCCGTAAGCTTTTTTTTTTTTTTTATAACATGTTCCTTGAGGTTCACTTATAATATTAGTAGTCTTTTGCATAAAAAAAAAATAATAATAAATAAAAATAAAAGTCACAGATTTGTAAAACACGATCACTTTCCACCTTCATTCTCACCCTCTGTCAGAAATGCTCTGTTTTGGTGCAGCTTCTCCTTTAAGACTTGACAGTCCACACCCACTATTATGATTGGCTCTCTGCTCTAGACTGACCTGCTCTCTACTTGCCATCTCACTGCTCACCACTACTGGGCGGGGCTATAGAAGTGATTAAAGGTAAAGTAGGCTTTGCTGTGTTGTTGTGGAGGTGGTCAGATGCAAATGTCTACAACAGTGTGACATCATAATGTGGAGGAAGTAGAGAACGAGTCATTTTGGCAGCTTGGTTTCAACAAATGCTCTTTTTGCAGTGAGGAGGAAGTTTTGAGTTCTGAAACTTACAGTATTTTTTTTTTTTTTTTAGTGCAATGGCATCATATGTCAAAAGATCAAGAAAATTTTTCTTTTTCATGTCATGACCCCTTTAAATATTCCATTTGTACTCATTACACAGCTCTCTGGAATACTCAATTCTGATTGGTTAATCACGCCATCCAGTGGTCTGATATTTCACCAATATTTCAAATCAATATTTCATGTCCATTTATTTTGGAAGGTAGCCATGTAACAAGTGGGCTAACGTATAGTCAGCCAATCATTATCGCAAAATAAACTCCTTCTGGGTGTCAGGGTCCTTACTACCCTGTCTGGGCTTATTTTTCAATAACGACCAGCCAACTACATTATACCTAACTTAACAGACTTGTTTATTTTGGTTGCCGTAGTACTACGTAATTATTCTGTTTGTTGTAATTGTGTCGGTAGAGCCTCCTGACCATATGCAGCGGCCCACGCTACAGGCATGAAGTCCTTGCTCAGTGCCGTGCTGTCATACGGTCTGTCATGAGGCACTGGCTCCTCCCCTCCGACCACCACCTCCATGTACACTTCATCAGACAGCTTAGACCCTCCTGCACACAAAATATGGCAAACTTTGACGCTTAAACCGCTTGACGTAAACATAAACAACTGGCACATACTGGTTTACAAATCCAGTAAGTGTCTAAACTGTTATTATACAGAAGATCATCCAAATGAGCAGTATATTTTGCGCCACTTTAAATTTTGTAGTCCTACAACTTGTATTAAGTAAGGAAAGCCACAAAGTTTAATCCTTTAAAACATTTCATTGCTTTATGTAGCTCGGTAAAACCAAGCAGAAGCAAGTTAGACTTGACTTAAGAGAGGTTTATAGGGGATTTGTTGCACAGAAAAGTATAACTCGCTTTAACCTATGGTATTCAGTCATTTTTGACCAAAATACATTTTCCTCATTTAATAAAAATGGTTTCCTTTATCTGAGCAGTGGAATACTTGGTGACTTTTCCTCCATTTGCCATCTGATCGTACAAAAAAAAAAAAATTGGGGCTTGATTCAATAAATCTAAGTGGTCGTAAAAAGCGACACCTTTGCTATTCGTGGTCAAAATTGACCGACCACAGAAAATGAACTGGAAAGACCAAAAAATAGAGCAACTCTTTTTTGATCTATCACATACAATTAAAAAGAATCAGCCACAATGCAGAAAAAACAGACAGAAATTACAGGGTGAGACTATAAAACATCCACAGTGCAAAACATACACACCCACTCACACACAACAAAATTGAACTGGTGAGACAATAACACAGAGCTCCTTTTTTTATATATATATATATTTGTCAACAAAAAAAAAAATCAGTCATAATGCTAAACACACACACACACACACACACACACACTCAGAAATGAAGGGTTGAGAAGATAACACACTCACAATGCAGAACACACACACACACACACACACACACACACAGAACCAGGGCTTCAATAAGTCAGCCATCTACAGACATCTTTTGGTCAATGTTGGCATTACAAGTCATCTGTTGTTTTCCAGCTGATGACAGCAATCAGACACATTTGCACGCACACACACGTGTGCAAAATAAATTTTTACTATAGAAAGTTTGAAATTGCAAAAATGTTTACTCTGATTCTTCTGTTTTATACTCCAATTGAATTTTCTGAATTTTGCAGTTTATTTCTGTTTCTTGATGTTCATTTTCTTGACATTATTATGTATTTACTTTGAGTTACTAAATTTTTATGTTTGAAATAAATTATTGGTAGAAAAATGCTTATTTTGTGTTTTCTTTTTGTAACGTCATGGTCAGGTTTGATTGCAAGCATAATGGCATTAACTGCAAAAACTGACACTTCAAATCAATTTAAAATGCTAAACTTTTATAATGTCTAAATATATAACCAAATGCATATCTTGTAATAAAATACACAATTAGTTTACAATAAGCCATCAGACTACACAGTATCTACAGTCATCTACTGGCTGTTTCTGACATGACATGGTGTTCAAGTCATGTTATTTATTTTTTATTCACCTGATGGCAGTAATCTGCCTCCAATTTATGTCACATTTTCATATTTTGTTCATGTTTCCACTTATAGAAGTGTAGGTTCTGAATAAGAAAATAATAAAAAATGTGCTTATTTGTATATGCAAATTAATGGTCAAATTTAGAAATTTGCATGTAAATAAGTTCAAAATAGCATAAAATCCACAAAGAAATGCATAACTGTATTGTTCTTACTTCAGAGAAGAAGAAATGGTATCATTATCACCATCATAAAAAATAAAAAAAAGGGTTACAGATCTGACCCTTCCGGTCAAAAATGACCGTGAACACCAAAGGTATTTTTCAGTACCACAGGAGGGTTAAGCAGCCTTCCAAATGTTCTGAAGCTGTCCTGTAGGATAGCTTTGTGTGAGAAACAAACCGAAAATTTGAGATGTTATTCATTGAACATCTCTACCACAGCTTGAGCGATAAAAGGATCACAACATTTATTGTGAAAAAAAGATTCTCGATACCGATGATAAACTTTTTATTAATTTTCTATATTTAGCATATGTTCTACAGCTAGACGATCAGGTGCGTGTCGCTAAAAACACAAGCAGTTCAGCAAATTTACACACAACTAGGTAACTGAATCACAGTCATGAAATCAGCCAGTTAGGGAGTATTAGCTGGCTAGCTATCCTGTCAATATGATATCGTTGTGGACCGAACAAAACAGCACTGACACTGCAATTCAGTGTCGACTAAACACAACAGCAACATCAACACCATTGCTCTTTATTTATGTACTATTTAGTTAAATGTTTTTTAATGATCCATAGCGCTGTCACGACCACTTGACGTAATGACTTTTAGGCTACAACAGTTACTTCAAGTTATGTTTACATTCATTCTTGAGGTCTAACAAACATGTGGAATGCATTTCCTTCCCCATTTATCATATAAAACGTATATTGTGATAAATATCAATATCGAACAATATAAAAAGAAACATATTGTGATAACATTTTTGGCCACATCGTCCAGCCCTGCTGCAGCTCACAAAACTCCTTTGCACATGCACATGTTCAACACATCAATTCAAAGAGCAGCGTCAACATTCTTCAAAAGATAATTGATAAATAGTTTATTCACCATCAGTCTGTGTATGGTGACCATCTCCCACGGATATATACACCATCTTTTCCCGTAGCGGTCGAACCACTGGCTCAGCCAGAGTTACAGCCTCACTTTCACTTTCACCGAGGTCCACCGTCTCCCCTACACACACAAGCAGAGACCGACATTAGACTAAATTATATTATATCCCTACTGATTTTACTGTAAGCGAGAGGAGGCCTACATAAATAATACACATACCACAACATGCCGAACTGACTTTTAATCATGTGCAGGATATAAATTACAGATATTCAAACAATTCTGTTTTTTACTAGCTAATTCTTGATATCAGGAATTATATTCCTACTCATGAAATTGCTCATTTTTGATATCAGTAATTACATTTGCACTAGTAAAAACATTAATATCTATAACTCATGTCCTGCATGTGATTAAAAGTCAAAAGAGCTTGCCTTTGTAAACTTTGCACACTCACCAAGATCATCCTCCCCCGAGTCTGCTTTGAAGATGTAAACTTTGATAACTTCCTGTCCATCTTCATCTTTCTCCACCTCTTGATCATCTATCGCCCCCTCCACTGTCACCTCCTCTCCATCACCTGACACCATCTTTCCTGCATCATCCACTACAGAGAGAGAGAGAGAGAGAGAGAGAGAGAGAGAGAGATTACTGAAGCATTATGAATGTATTAGGGATGTGCATGAGTAATCGATTAATCGAGTACTCGTTCAGCTTAAAATATCCGACTAGTAAAAACACAACTCAAATACTGTAATTTGATTTTCCTTTGTAACTAAATCTTGCCGTTACAACTCAATGTATTGGTTGGCGCTGTGGATGCATGACGTTGTTCAAGTAATCATTTACTAAAAAGAAAATTCTGTCATTATTGAAAGTGATTGTATCACTTTAAAAGACTTTGAATTGTGTTTCTATGTGTGAGAGCAAATGTTTTTGTAATTTTTAAACTAGATGTTGTTGTTGATGCATAGTGCTCATTCAGGTTCAAATGTTCATTTTAAACTCGAAATTTCAAGTAATCGATTACTCGTTTTTCCACGACAAGAAAATTACTCAAAAATGCCCATCCCTAGAATGCATCATAGTTTTAGTGCATTATTTCCCACACACTTTTCAATTTCCTTTCTAGTCATTTGTGATTCATGAATAAGGATTTTTAAAAATCCTTTCAAATCAGAGCGATTCACTAATGAATCATTCAGACTGATATGGGAACCAGTTTGACCAATTCATTAAACAGAACTGACTCAAGAGAATGATTCACTCACAAATCTAACATCACTTTGGCTTTTGAGCATGTTTTACTACACAAGAGCAATATTTTGCTGATGAAATATTTAAAAACAGAGAACATCGACAAAAAATGTATATTCACTATAATAATGTCCACAACTTGCCTGGAAAACACATTTTTAGAATAATTTGTTATTTCTACTTTTCTCCCATCATGGGAACCCTGTCTTTGACTCTAAGAAATCGAAGTAAAAATTAAATAAAGTAAAAGTCTAGTTTGAAAGTGTATTTCAAAGAGCAGAGTGCAGAATAGTGGAAACAGGAACGAATTAATGAAAAAACAAATAAATGACCTGACAAGTGAATGAATGAATCAACAAACAAACAAACATTGAATGAATTAGTGAATTCATGAAAAAAATACTGAATATCAATGAATGAATGAATAAATGAACTGACAACTGAATGAATGAACGACTGAACAAAATAATTAATCAAATAAACGAATGGCTGAATGAATAAATGACTGCATTCACAACTAATTGAATGAATTAGTGAATTCATTGAAAAATACTGAATTAATATCAATGAACGAATGATTAAATGAACTGACAACTAAATTAATGTATCAACAAACAACTGAATGAATGAACGAACGACTGAAAAAAGAATTAATCAAATGAACGAATGACCGAATGAATGACTGAATTCACAACTAATTGAATGAATTAGTAAATTCATGAATAAAATACAGAATGAATACCAATGAACGAATGAATAAATGAACAGACAACTGAATTAATGAATTAACAAACAACTGATTGAATGAACGACTGAGCAAAAGATTTAAACAAATAAACAAATGACTGAATGAATAAATGACTGAATTCACAACTAATTGTATGAATTAGTGAATCATGAAAAAAATACTGAATATCAATGAACGAATGAATAAATGAACTGACAACTGAATGAATGAATGACTGAACAAATGAATTAATCAAATGCACGAATGACTGAATGAATACATTTCTGAATTCACAACTAATTGAATGAATTAGTGAATTCATTAAAAAATACTGAATATCAATGAACGAATGATTAAATGAACTGACAACTAAATTAATGAATTAACAAACAACTGAATTAATGAATGAACGAACGACTGAAAAAAGAATTAATCAAATGAACGAATGACTGAATGAATGACTGAATTCACAACTAATTGAATGAATTAGTGAATTCATTAAAAAATACTGAATTAATATCAATGAACGAATGAATAAATGAACAGACAACTGAATTAATGAATTAACAAACAACTGATTGAATGAATGACTGAGCAAAAGATTTTAAAAAATAAACGAATGACTGAATGAATAAATGACTGAATTCACAACTAATTGTATGAATTAGTGAATCATGAAAAAATACTGAATATCAATGAACGAATGAATAAATGAACTGACAACTGAATGAATGAATGACTGAACAAATGAATTAATCAAATGCACGAATGACTGAATGAATACATTTCTGAATTCACAACTACTTGAACAAATTAGTGAACTCATGAAAAAACACTGAATATATATTAATGAACAAATGAATAAATGAACAACTGAATGAATGAATGAATGAACCAACAAACAAACAAAACTGAATGAATGAACGACTGAGCAAAAGATTGAATCAAATGAACAAATGACAATGAATAAATGACTGAATTCACAACTAATTGAATGAATAAGTGAATTCATGAAAAAAATACTGAATAAATGAATGAATAAATGAACTGACAACTGAATGAATGAATTAATCAAAAACAAACAAACAACTGTATGAATGACTGAACAAAATAATTAATCAAATGAATGAATGACTGACTGAATTAATAAATTAACAACAATTAAATGAATAAATGAATGAACTGACAACTAATTGAATAAATTAGTGAATTCATTAAAAACTACTGAATGAATATTAATGAACTGACAACTAAGTGAGTGAATCAATGAATGAACTACTAAATGAATGGATAATTGAGTGAATTACATGAGATCATCAGATAGTCTCCGCAGCTGTCGGAGTCGTTTTCAGGGTCCAGCCCATCCGGCTCCCTCCCTTCCGCCACCAAAACATCCTCGGTCATCTCTGCCATGGCAACGCCTTCCTCCTCTTCCTCCAGGGACATCACACAGGTCTCCACAGCAACGCCCTCATCGTCATCACAGTGCACATACTCGGCAACCACGTCTTCCACTGCATCCTGGATGACGAGCTCGTCGGAGGAGAAGCCCTGAACGGAGACACCCTCCCCCTCCACCTCCGACACCAGCACAGTCTCCTGAAGCTCCACCACGTACTCCTCTTCACAAGCACCTCCCTCATCTACAACACAGAGATGGAAAGAAAGATAAATACCTGCCAAAACATGGTCGATTACCAGTCTACAATTCATTATATAATAAAAATGACCATTTCCAGCTTGGGCTGCACAATTAATCGAGATTACAATTACAGCTGCCACAATTAACTAAGCATGATAGTGTCAAATATAGCAGTTCGTTTAGGTCTACTCATGTTACATCATATAAGTTCACATATGTTTCTGCAGTGGCTAAGCATTGTAAGCAATCATAGACATTTCTGTTACTCGCTTTTGTGCAAAATGTAATACAAATTTTAGTAACAGTTTTGTTTTTTATTCTTCTAAGAGCACAAATGTGAAGTTGACCATTTAGGCAACTAGTCATGATTAACTGATGTCCAAAACAGCAATAAATTCATTCAGGAACACAGTTCTCAGCTTGTTTTGGATGTGTAGCTGACATAAAGAATACGGCATGCAGTTGATCCACCCAAAATAAGAATTATAATGTAATCGAAATTATTAAAAATTACAATATCAAAACAATGATTTTCGTCATGATTGTTCATCCCTAATCTCAGCTGTTATCCACTGGTTCATAGAGATCGACAAATATTATTACTATTATTATTTATTTTTACCACCGACGCAGTACCGTATATATGTGTATAGAAATGACATATGATTATGTATTGCTTATATTTATGAAGCGTTGTTTTGTGTTCAAAAAAGTCGCAGATTTTTTCACAAAAAAACAAGGAGGGTCAAGTGTTTGGTATCACTGTAAATAAAACTTTTCAAATTTTTTTAATGATATAGATTATGATACATTCTGAGACTCTCAGCCTAAGAACCTGCTGAAAAATCACAGAAGAAATGTAGCCAAAAACGTAATTTTTTCTTAATTTTCAAATATGAAATTATATATCTCTGGGTGTAAATAAGGTGGCTCTGAAGAACCGCTTTTGTTTGGTTTCCAATCATGTCAACTGTATCTGAGAAAAATGTTGTGTTGATATGACAAAGCAAACAAAATGTATAGCATTACAAAAATTCTTTATCATCGTGTCCAAAAACGTCTCCATGTGTCTAAAAACCTCTTCAAACAAATAAAACATAATAATTGTACATAAGAACTAATTACACATGAAAACACAACAATGAATAAAGGTTTGCATAGCATGGAGACATGATTTTAGTAATGAGATTTCACAGAATGAGTTTCATTCTGTGCCATTTGAGTCATCATTAAGTCTGTGTCATGTACTTGGTGCCATCTCCTGGTGGCCATATGTAACATTGTGCTTCGTGTGGATAATATAATGATCTATGCATCCGATAACCTTGTGTGTGGACTCGTTTGAAAGATAATCACCTCCTCTAAATAATGGTTTTATGTTGACAAAGTTATAAGCGAAAACAATGCATATAAGCAACACCAATGTCAAAGACATTTTTGTCTGTGAGTAAAACAAATAGTCTGGTTGTATTCTACTCTTTGAGAGTTTTCCAACAATGACTCATGGCTATATGATTGGTTTGATGTTTTTACTGATTACAATATGTAAAATTACAATTTACTGATTTTTTTTATTATAAATTATCAAAACAGAACATGTCTGATTTGTCTGCAAACTTCAAAGCACTTGTTAATTTTTGGTCATAATGCCCTTATGCATTGGAAAGTAAAGCTTCTAAGCTTTCAAACGATAATTTTTTTTATGTTGGTCAAGACTAGTTTTTAATATTTTGACGATTATTTTATTTTCCTGTGGGCTTAAAGGGTTAAGCATAAAAATTCCACACATTTCTCAATTGAGAATGAATGGCTGTTATGTAAAAAGTTAAGAAATATTTGCATACAAATCACTGAAGTTGAAGTTTGTCATCAAACAGTATTTAAAAAATAATGTTTTTACAGACTTCCAAACAACCCCCCCCATCTTCGATTGGCCAGCCAAACAAATAGTCCCGCCCCAGGTTGACTGAGCCAATGTTGCTGTCGGGCTGGTTGGGATGCTCAAACAAACAAAGCAATGTTATATAAACATTTGGGGAAATCAACCTACAAAAATGGCACTTACCGTTAGACCCGATATTTAAGAACTTAGAACCAAATAAGTAGAAAACTGAGTTTCAGTAACTCAAAACAAAACAGACAAACCGAATAGTAGTCTATTGCTACTAGTTACCCACTTGATACAACATTGCCATCAAGTGTATTGTCAGCATAGATGGGTCAGATTAATAACTGTGAGTGAATGTCATGGTTACTGTCTTCATTACCTGAACCGTGCAGTATAATCTTTGGCTCCTGGGAGTGGAGTGCAAGCCTTGTCACCTCCTCCTCCATCGTCTTTATTCTTCATTGGCCACGGCACAACTAATGCAACACAAAAAATTACATCTAGAACGACTGACAGAAATCAATTGTGACTCAACAGAAAAGGGCACATATCAATGTGACAGATTTCTAAAAGTGGTCATCACATAAACATGCAATGCATTTAACAGACAGACAGACAGATAGTATGATCAAATCAGTGACGCGCTAAGAGCTCGCATGTCCCTTTAATTTGCAAAGGACTGCGACAAGAGAAGCGATTTGAAATAAATGCAACACACACACGAGCACTGCTAAATAAAGGTTGTGCATTTGGATAGTTGCATAAAACGATAGAATGTATTCAAAGCATTACAATCAAACTTATTCAGATGCAAAGCTAAATGTTTTGAATGCTTCGTGCATAACAGTAAATAAAAGAACGTGTGTAGCAGCGCGCGCCGAACCCTCCCACCCCCAGCGCGCGGATAGAATCAGGGGATGTTTCCTCGTATTTCAATCAGCACCAGAAACCGGACATAAACATAGCGCCTTGTGACCGTAATTTCCCCGCTTTCCCTGATAACAAAACTGTGCGCCATTTTGAGACATAATATAGTACCGTGCATTTTATTCCCACATATAAGAACGTAAGCGAGCGCGCGCCCTCTCCTTTATAACAAAGAGGCGTTTAATTTTGCGCGCTCGTGCGTGCATGCATACATACAGGGGCATTTATAAACAATAACCCTCCCCCGGTGCAGAAGGCCTCAGTGTGGCATGCTCAAGGCCTGGGGCCCGGCGACCAATCCAAGGCCTCGCGGCTTTAACTTAATGCAATATAATATGCAATAGCGACACATAAGCCTCGCGTGCACGTGCAATAGGCTCGTCAGATAAAATCCGCCCGATCAAATTCATCTATAACGCCGCGCTTACCGTAGATGAGTGCACGCGGCGGCCTCCAGATTTTCCCAGGGCAGGCAGGCCGTCGGGTTTCCCCAGACTCGGGCAGGGCTCGATCGGGAGTTAGCAGACGCTGGGCGGGCCGCGGTGTGCGCAGGGAGGGCGGAGCTCCACACACAGACGCGCTGCAGCTTGTAGCAGCTCCACCAGCGCTCGGGCCGCCGTCAGCGCGACACGTCACTGCGCCAGAGCCGCAGGAAAATGCGGAAGGCCGACAAAAGCATTGACCGAGCCAAAGCAAAGCTAGCAGAAAGATGTTTTAGAAGTTTGTAGTGCTCAACTGAACAAGCAGCTCTTTTTTTATCTACATTTAACCATCAGAAACCCAAACACTGATTCTGATGATCCAGACATCTTTTTTTTTTTTTTTTTGTCCCCTTGAAAGTGTTCATGGGAAGCCACTAGTTAGGGTCGGTTATTCATGCAGTGCATTTTCATGTCCCCATCACGTACAATGAGGCAAAGCCACTAGTGTAAATCCTTCTGTTTCGCTTTTTTTTTTTTTTTTTCTCATGCAATACCACATTTTTCATCATAACATTTATGTTATCAGCGTAACAATTTGGGTTAAAAGTTGAACTGGAAAAAAAACATTGAATCTCAATTTATATCCGAGCTGAGCTGGCATGAAAACCTGATAATCAATGTTATCCAGCATTATTTGAGAATGTTTCAAAAAGCATCTTGTGTGTTTCAATGGATGCAAGGAAATCTGACCTTTTGTACACAAGTTAGCATATAGGCCTACTCAATGTCACAAATTTGTTTATTTGATTAGTGACCTAGAAACAGTGCAAAATATGTATTTTGTGTCATAACCTTTGCTTTAGTTTTTTCTGTGATGTCTAGTTTCTCCATCATGGTCACATGGAATTTCATGAAATGCATTTTTAATCCAGTGCTGTAACAGACAAAATTAAAGGGATAGTTAACCCATATCCATGTTTTCAGAAGAGATATGATAAGTGTAGGTGTGAAACAGATCAATGTAAATGTGAAAATGCAGCGATCCCATGAAGCATGCTAAAAACGCAGAGAAACATGATGCAGTTGTCAAAAGACATCCATCTAGCGAATTATTACATGGAAAATGATTGAAAAACAGCGCGAGCAGATGCAAAAACACGTTCAGTTTGAACAGCCCCTTGTTCACATGACACAGCACTAGCTGAAGTTTCTCAAAGTTACATCTCAAAAAGACAGCCTTTTGTTTCAGTTGATTGTAGGGACATTTCCACTGTATCCAGCACTGTATTCGAAAATATCCCGATACTTTTTTACTGTGTGAGAAACCGCTCCAAATGATTCAGTGAGAGAGCGCACTGAATGAATTATACTGAATCACGAATCGATTCATGACATTTTTAAAAGAATATCTCCGTTCTGTAGGTCCATACAATGCAAGTCAACCGGGTCCAAAACTTTGAAGCTCCAAAAAGCACATACTGTAAAGGCAGCATAAAAGTAATCCATATGACTCCAGTGGTTTAATCCATGTCTTCAGAAGTGATATGATAGGTGTGGGTGAGAAACAAATTAATATTAAAGTCCTTTTTACAATAAATCTTCACTTTCACTTTCTTCTTTTCTTTTTGGTGATTCACATTCTTCGTGCATATCGCCACCTACTGGACAGGGATGATTTATAGTAAAAAAGGACTTAAATATTGATCTGTTTCTCACCGATGCTTATCATATTGCTTCTGAAGACATGGATTTAACCACTGGAGATTTATGGATTACTTTTATGCTGCATTTATGTGCTTTTTGAGATTCAAAGTTTTGGATCCTGTTGACTTGTATTGTATGGACCAAGAGAGCTGAGCAGTGTTGGGTAAATTACAAAAAAAGTAATCCACTACAAATGACTAACTACTTCTCTAAAATTACTTTAGACATACAGACGTAACAGACGTACATACTGTATGAACAAATGAATTGTACATTACTGTATAACACAAATAATATTTTTTTAGAAATATTAGTAATCCAAGTAATGTACTTAAAAGTAGTTACTTTCATTGAAACTCAATAACTGTAATCTGATTACAAGAATTTAAAATGTAATGTGTTACACTACATTTTGTGCATAAAAGTAATTCGATTGTAGTAACCAATTACTTTGTAATCTAATTAAACCCAACACTGAAGCTGAGATATTCTAAAAATCTTTGTGTTCAGCAGAAGAAAGAAAGTAATACTTACCTGGGATATCAAGAGGGTGTTTAAATGTGAGAATTAGAATTTTTGGGGGAACTATCCCTTTAAGGGCTGAATTAATGTTGGACACAGTAGGTGTTTTCTAGAGAAAATGGCAAATGTTGGGCACCTGTGCAAATTTGTTGTGTGAAAATTTCTGGAGACTAAAGAGACTTGATGTTGTTTTAGTAACTTACAGCTGAGCGCACAGTATTTACAAGCAGTTTGAAGAGCCGTACGATCTGTACGATCTCCAGTATGCTTGAATTCTTCTGGCACAATTCTCATACGCCTCCATTCTAAACTTGAAATAATAATTTTGCATGTCAGATTGTTAGAAATGTAATTTGGGGAAATTTGTACAGTTTAAATACCACTCACCTATCAAAAAAATATTTTAAGTGCCATATAGTGCTCTAAAATGTCTTTGGTGTTTGTTGTCAGTCCATAAAACTGTCTTGGTTGCTAAGAAAACCCAAAAGAGTTTAAACTAAATGGCATAGAGAAAGAAGAAGCCTTTATTTTTGTCACACATTATACATACATTAATTTTGCATATATACAGTGAAATTTCTGTTTTTTCACATATCCCAGCAAAACTGAGGTTGGAGTGCAGGGTCAGCCATGATACAGCACCCCTGGAGCAGATAGGGTCAAGGGCCTTACTCAAGGGCCCAACAGCGGCATCTTGGTGGTGCTGGGGCTTAAACCCCCAACCTGCTGGTCAGTAACCCAGAGCCTTAACCACTGAGCCACCACTGCCTTGTTATATAAAATCCCTTTGTTCTATAACAATTATAGGCATAATAAAATTATGAATATAATAAAAACAATTTAGTCAATTAGTTAGATGTAATGCGCTTATCTTCTTCCAACCTCCAGACAGAAATTAAAATCTGCTAAGACTGTAGTAAGGACTGTAAAGATATGGATCAATGAAGCAAAGCTTGAACTACAAGCCTGCTTTGACTGCACTGATTGGAGTGTTTTTGAGGCTGCAGCCACAGACCTGGATGAGCTCAGAGATACTGTGACATCATATATCAGTTTCTGTGAGGATATGTGCATTCCTACTAGGAATTATTTAACATTTAACAATGACAAAACATGGTTTACAGCGGAGCTCAGGCAGCTTCATCAGGCCAAAGAGGATGCTTACAAAGTTGGGGATAAAGTCTTGTACAATCAGGCCAGGAACACACTGAATAAGGGAATCAGAGTGGCTAAAAGAAGATACTCTGAGAAGCTGAAAAACAAGTTTTCAGCTAACGACCCTGCATCAGTGTGGAGTGGCATGAAACAACTCACAAATTACAGGACTCCTACCCCCAACCCTGTGGTGGACCAACAACTGGCTGATGACCAGAATGTGTTCTACTGCAGATTTGAAAGGCCCAATCTCACACCCCACACCCACTCTGACCTTCACTTCACACAAACACCAACAACTCCTGCAACCCCCCTCCTCCCCCCTCCTGCTACTCAACCTGCACTTAAGATCTGTGAAGATGATGTGAGCCACGACTTTCAGAAACAAAAGATAAGGAAAGCACAGGGCCCAGATGGCGTTTCACCTGCATGTCTTCAATCCTGTGCTAACCAGCTGGCCCCCATCTTCACACAGATCTTCAATAGACCACTGGAGCAGTGTGAAGTCCCATGCTGCTTCAAACGTTCCACTATCATCCCCATCCCAAAGAAACCAAAAATCACAGGACTAAATGACTACAGACCTGTCGCTCTGACGTCTGTGGTCATGAAGTCATTTGAGAGACTGGTGTTGACCCACCTGAAGAACATCACTGAACCCTTTCTAGATCCCCTTCAATTTGCTTATCGAGCAAACAGGTCTGTGGATGATGCAGTCAACATGGGATTGCATCATATCCTGCAACATCTGGACAGACCAGGGACATATGCAAGGATCCTTTTTGTGGACTTCAGTTCGGCTTTCAACACCATCATCCCAGCTATACTCCAGACTAAACCACACCAACTCTCTGTTCCCACATCTATCTGTCAGTGGATTACCAGCTTTCTGATGGACAGGCAGTTCCTTGTGAGACATGGGGAAATTCACTTCCAGCACCTGTACAATCAGCACTGGTGCCTGCCAGGGATGTGTGCTCTCCCCACTACTCTTCTCCCTCTACACCAATGACTGCATCACCAAGGACCCCTCTGTCAAGCTCCTGAAGTTTGCAGATGACACCACTGTCATCGGCCTCATCCAAGATGACGATGAGTCTGCATACAGAAGGGAGGTTGAACAGCTGGCTGTCTGGTGCAGTCAAAACAACCTGGAGCTGAACATGCTCAAAACGGTGGAGATGATAGTGGACTTTAGGAGGAACACCCCAACACTGACCCCCCTCACCATTCTAAACAGCACTGTGGCAGCAGTGGAGTCATTCAGGTTCCTGGGCACTACCATCTCACAGGACCTGAAGTGGGAGACACACATTGACTCCATTGTGAAAAAGGTCCAGCTGAGGTTGTACTTCCTTCACCAGTTGAGGAAGTTCAACCTGCCACAGGCGCTGCTGATACAGTTTAACTCAGCAGTCATTGAGTCTGTCCTCTGCACTTCAGTAACTGTCTGGTTTGATTCAGCTATGAAATCAGACATCAGAAGACTACAAAGGACAGTTCGGACTGCTGAGAGGATTATTGGTTGCCCCCCCCCCCTTCAAGAACTATACACTTCCAGAGTGAGGAAAAAGGCTGGAAAAATCACTCTGCACCCCACTCACCCTGCCCACTACCTTTTTGAACTGTTGCCTTCTGGCCGACGCTTCAGAGCTCTGAGCACCAGAACCGTCAGGCACAGGAACAGATTTTTCCCCTCAGGCTATCCATCTCATGAACAGTTAAAACTGCCCCATTGTGAAATAATTAATGTGCAATACATAGTTTAGTCTTTTTATATTCTCCAACACATCCTACCTCTTCTGCCATTACATTCCCTTGCACTGTACATAACCGATTTGTATATAGATTTGCACTACGTATATGTATGTGTGTATGTATGTATTTATATATATTCATATATGTGTATATGTGTATATATGTGTATATGTATGTATATGTATGTGTGTATGTGTATGTGTGTGTGTATGTATGTGAGTGTATATGTATGTGTGTATGTATGTATGTATATATATATATGTGTGCATATGTATGTGTATATGTATGTATATGTATGTGTGTGTGTATATATATATATATATATATATATATATATATATATATATATATATATATATATATATATATATATAGTCGATTGTGTATTCTATATATCCTTTTTTCTTTTCAATATTTATCTATTTTTTATTCAATTTGAATTATTTTTTTAAAAGTCTTGTTGCTGTTTTTGTATTGTTGTGTACTGGAAGCTCCTGTCACCAAGACAAATTCCTTGTATGTGTAAGCATACTTGGCAATAAAGCTGATTCTGATTCTGATTCTGATTAATGAACACCAGATGGCGGAATAAACTCATTCTGATTGTAATGCGCTTAATGAACACTAGATGGCGGAATAAACTCATTCTGATTGTAATGCGCTTAATGAACACTAGATGGCGGAATAAACTCATTCTGATTGTAATGCGCTTAATGAACACTAGATGGCGGAATAAACTCATTCTGCTTGTAATGCGCGTAATGAACACTAGATGGCGGAATAAACTCATTCTGCTTGTAATGCGCTTAATGAACACTAGATGACAGAATAAACTCATTCTGATTGTAATGCGCTTAATGAACACTAGATGGCAGAATAAACTCATTCTGGTTGTAATGCGCTTAATGAACACTAGATGGCAGAATAAACTCATTCTGATTGTAATGCGCTTAATGAACACTAGATGGCAGAATAAACTCATTCTGATTGTAATGCGCTTAATGAACACTAGATGGCGGAATAAACTCATTCTGATTGTAATGCGCTTAATGAACACTAGATGGCAGAATAAACTCATTCTGATTGTAATGCGCTTAATGAACACTAGATGGCGGAATAAACTCATTCTGATTGTAATGCGCTTAATGAACACTAGATGGCGGTGAAATACCAATGTCTGATTGCACCCCGGGCAACAGTGAAGAAGAAGATTGGAACATGTACAAGGTGAGAATTAAAAACTTTAAGCTGACCTGTTTCAGTTCGTCTTCTGTTTTGTCGTTCTGCTTTTAACGTAGGGGATGTTTCTATCCATGCGCTTTTCAGTCTTACTCATATTGTTTAATTGAGTTGAAGTCATTACAGCAATAGGAATTCATTTTTTGAGCTTTAAAAAGGGCATTTGAGGATAGGAAGTACAAGGACACTTCAGAAGATCTAAGCCTCACTAAACTTTTATACTTGTTTAAACACAACTACTAATTATTACTTGCTATTTCATGTTGTTGTAGATCTATAGACTGCCTATAGACCCTATAAATATATAAGTGTGGTTTGAATTCGCAATGAGCGATCACTATACGGTATCCCCGGCAGATGTCAAACATTTGTTTTGATTTATCGACTGGGCCACTGTTTAAGGTTGAAAGATATTCTGGTACATTAAGGCTTATTAAAGTACTACTACTACTAGTTTACAGTGGTTCAGTGATCTTATAAACATATATAATCAGCCCGTTCTGACAGCAGCTTATTGTGGCGCATGCGCGCTCAGGTGCAGTACCACATCAGGCCACTAGATGGAGACAAAATTCAGTTAAATCCTCAAGAGAAACTCAATTAAAATCAAAACTTTTTTTAATGCTGATTTTACCCTCTATTGTGCATGTGCACATAATGCAAGCAGTGTTTATAAAATAATTCCCTTCCCTTACAAATGGGGGGGGGGGGGGACTGCTGCCTGCAATTTTTCACACTCAAATTTAAAAGCTCACCATTCACACATACTGTGGACTAATTGCATAAATTTGGTCTCATTTTTCAGAAAACTGCCTAAGGTAAAATCAGATATAAAGTTTTTAGTTATTTGGGGCTTAGAGCAGCAGTTATCGGCACATTAAAGGGATGTTTGTATTTGATGTCTTACAGAAAAAATTTCAATTTGTGATTCTTTTCAAAATCTTTCGAACGGTGGTATTAGTGCAACAAAACAAACCATACAGTCGCATTTCTGAGAATGAGAGCTTTTATTTGATACATGACCTGTCTATTTAAGTGCTATTTGAAAGACTTTTATATTCATATAACGATAATATTTGGACCCCATTACCTCTTGGTGGCTCTTATTTGCGACACAGATGTTTTCAGGCCTTATTTTGTTATTTTATGTACCTAAATGCAGAAGTAATGGTTATCTTTGAAAAGATCAGATTGTAAGCTTTCAAATGATACCTCATATGCCTAACTTATATATCCGGGGACTTTTAGCGTAAACTTACTTTGCGATGTAGCGCCCCCCTCTGGACACGTTGGCGGGTTATATGTTCAATTAATGCTAAATGGTTAAAGCTAAAGTATGGAACTTTTTCAGTGTTAAAATGTATTCTGTCCCAGCTTAATATGCAGATACAACTATAAGTAAGCTATTCATAGGATAATTTTCTTGAAAACTGTAAACACTGTGTTTCTGTTGTGCAATGAAAATTGCTCTGTTTAAAAGCTTTGGTAGTTTTCAAATTCCTCAACCATATCAGGTTCATTGCTAATAAAGAGCAAAAGCTTCAGTTTTTAATTATTCATGCATTACAATTATTTACTGTAAACCAAAGGCTGGAATCAAACCTTATAAATAGATAGATGAGTAGAAAAAGCATCTAGACAGCTTTCAGCCTATGTAAACTTGAAAATTGGAAGCAAAAGTAGTACAAAAAAGTTCTGCAGAGATGTATATATACATAGAAATAAAAGAAAAAGTAATTCTAATGAAGTATGACCAAAATTATATAAGAAGAAGGCCACTGCATAGTCTGAAACTCTGTATGAAACGTAGTACAGCCCAACAATATGCAAACTGAAATGGAAAATTACATCTTTGTTAATGCAAAAACAACAGCAGAAGTGTGATTTACCAGCTTATCACATGCAACATACACTGGGACAAATATTGAATTAATATTATTAGTCTTATTATTCAGTGAAAGATAAATTTGCACCAACATACTGATTTGGACACATAGCCTTTGACATGAACAACAAAAGATGTAGGAAGCTTTTTCTCCTCTCTTAATTTCCTATCTATGCACAACTTGCTGGTTAGTTGTGTTTTATTATTTGCATTTAGCATTGTTTTTCCCAGACCTATAACACATGTTTGGGTCACGGCCCACCAGTTGAGTCAAAACAGAATTATGTAACTTGTTTATGTCTTTAACCCTTGTCCTAAACATTGGCCATATGTGGGAAAAAAATTATTTGACCAATAGTTTCTGAGGTGTTTCTGTTTTGTGTCAAATTTTATTTGCATGTGTTGACAGTGACAACCAAACTGCCTTCAATAAAGAAGTCGTTGTGAAGTTCTGCAGTGTTGTATGCTACACCTAATGGCTTTTTTTTGGATCAGTAAATTCCATCTGACCGGTTTATTCATGTACTCTGTTTCCATGGTGACGGCACTGCGGATGTTGTGATAGGTTGGAGGGGTAGCAGGAGTGTCAGGTGCTCTGGGATTGTTTTCGGCCTCTGTGCTGGCCGCCAGCGGTGATGAGAAAGCCAGCTCAACTCTGTTGAGTGTAGACGAGGTAATGTGAAACTACTTCTTACAGCCTTATGGGAGAGTCTCAGTATCAAAAACCAAGAAATCATTAAGGACATTATTGTTTTGCATGAAGAAAATGAAGCCTATTTTCAGGACCATTAAGATTTTTTGCATTGTGACATTATTTTCATTTTCACACCCCTCCCCCCAATGCAAAAAATATAATTCTCATTACCAAAGTGCAAAAAAATCTCATTGTCATTACTGTAATGCAGAAACAATAATGCTATATTATTTAAATTGCATGGTATTTATGCATCATGGTAGTATTTATTGTACCGCCTTTAACTGATGCTTAAATTATAAATAAAAAATAATTGTATTGAGACTGAATGATAAAATCTTGTCCGGACAGTAAAAATAACTAGTGTTGACAAGGTAATGTGATAGTTAACTAGTTACAGCCTTTACTGGAAAATCTTACGTTATCTAAAAATCAACAGAAATATATATATATATATATTTGTATTTATGTATATTATGTATAATATATATATATAAATAAAAATAAATACAAATCAATAAATGTGTGTGTGTATATATATATATATACAGGTGCATCTCAATAAATTAGAATGTCGTGGAAAAGTTCATTTATTTCAGTAATTCAACTCAAATTGTGAAACTCGTGTATTAAATAAATTCAGTGCACACAGACTGAAGTAGTTTAAGTCTTTGGTTCTTTTAATTGTGATGATTTTGGCTCACATTTAACAAAAACCCACCAATTCACTATCTCAAAAAATTAGAATACATCATAAGACCAATAAAAAAAAACATTTTTAGTGAATTGTTGGCCTTCAGGAAAGTATGTTCATTTACTGTATATGTACTCAATACTTGGTAGGGGCTCCTTTTGCTTTAATTACTGCCTCAATTCGGCGTGGCATGGAGGTGATCAGTTTGTGGCACTGCTGTGGTGGTATGGAAGCCCAGGTTTCTTTGACAGTGGCCTTCAGCTCATCTGCATTTTTTTGGTCTCTTGTTTCTCATTTTCCTCTTGACAATACCCCATAGATTCTCTATGGGGTTCAGGTCTGGTGAGTTTGCTGGCCAGTCAAGCACACCAACACCATGGTCATTTAACCAACTTTTGGTGCTTTTGGCAGTGTGGGCAGGTGCCAAATCCTGCTGGAAAATGAAATCAGCATCTTTAAAAAGCTGGTCAGCAGAAGGAAGCATGAAGTGCTCCAAAATTTCTTGGTAAACGGGTGCAGTGACTTTGGTTTTCAAAAAACACAATGGACCAACACCAGCAGATGACATTGCACCCCAAATCATCACAGACTGTGGAAACTTAACACTGGACTTCAAGCAACTTGTGCTATGAGCTTCTCCACCCTTCCTCCAGACTCTAGGACCTTGGTTTCCAAATGAAATACAAAACTTGCTCTCATCTGAAAAGAGGACTTTGGACCACTGGGCAACAGTCCAGTTCTTCTTCTCCTTAGCCCAGGTAAGACGCCTCTGACGTTGTCTGTGGTTCAGGAGTGGCTTAACAAGAGGAATACGACAACTGTAGCCAAATTCCTTGCCACGTCTGTGTGTGGTGGCTCTTGATGCCTTGACCCCAGCCTCAGTCCATTCCTTGTGAAGTTCACCCAAATTCTTGAATCAATTTTGCTTGACAATCGTAAGGCTGCGGTTCTCTCGGTTGGTTGTGCATCTTTTTCTTCCACACTTTTTCCTTCCACTCAACTTTCTGTTAACATGCTTGGATACAGCACTCTGTGAACAGTCAGCTTCTTTGGCAATGAATGTTTGTGGCTTACCCTCCTTGTGAAGGGTGTCAATGATTGTCTTCTGGACAACTGTCAGATCAGCAGTCTTCCCCATGATTGTGTAGCCTAGTGAACCAAACTGAGAGACCATTTTGAAGGCTCAGGAAACCTTTGCAGGTGTTTTGAGTTGATTAGCTGATTGGCATGTCACCATATTCTAATTTTTTGAGATAGTGAATTGGTGGGTTTTTGTTAAATGTGAGCCAAAATCATCACAATTAAAAGAACCAAAGACTTAAACTATATATAAAATCAAAATAAATACAAATAAATAAATATATGTGTATATATATATATATATATATATATATATATATATATATATATATATATATATATATAAAATACATTATATATATATATATATATATATATATATATATATATATATATATATATATATATATATATATATTTGTATTTATTTTGTTTTTGCATGAATGTTTTTTTTTTTATTAAGGCTATTTTCTGGACCACAAATATTTTTTGCATTGAGACATTGTTTACATTTTCATCCTCCCAATGCAAAAAAAAATAAAATAATCATTGTCTACTTTAATGCAGAAAAAATCATCCTACATTATTTAAATTGCAAAGGATTTATACAATACGGTAGTGCTTGTTGTACTGCCTTTAATTTATGCTTAAATTAACAATAAAAATCATTGTGTCGAGACAGGATTATAAAATCTTGTCTGGACAGTAAAAATGACCAGTGTTAAAGAGGTAATGTGATAGTTAACTAGATACAGCCTTTACTGGAGAATCTCACAAAATCTAAAAATCAACAGGAAGAAATCATTTATTTAAAAAAAAAAAATTTTTCTATGAAAAAAAAAAAAAACTAAGCCAATTTTCGGGACCACTATTTATTTATTTTTTTGCATTGAGACATTTTTCACATTTTCTTCCCCCCAGTGCAAAAAATAAATAAATAAATAAAAACCTCACTGTCATTACTGTAATGCAGAAACAATAATGCTATATTATTTCAATTGCATGGTATTTATGCATCACGGTACTATTTATTGTACTGCCATTAATTGATGCTTAAATTGTAAATAAAAAATCATTGTATTGAGACTGGATGATAAAATCTTGTCCGGACAGTAAAAATAACTAGTGTTGACAAGGTAATGTGATAGTTAACTAGTTACAGCCTTTACTGGAAAATCACATGAAACTCAAAAGAAATAAATACGATTATTATTATAATTATTATTATTGCATGAAATAAATGAGTCCTATTTTCAGGACCATTAAGATTTTATGCATTTAAAAACATTTTCATCCCACAGATGCAAACAAACAAATCATTCTAATTACTGTAATGCAGAAAAAAATAATGCTACATTATTTAAATGGCAAAGGATTCATGTATAGTATTTGTTGTACTGCCTTTAATTTATGCTAAAATTAACAGTTAAAATCACTGTGTCGAGACTGGAAGATAAAATCTGGTCTGGACAATTACCATTGTTAACGAGTTAATATGATATTTATCTAGTTACAGCCTTTACTGGAGAATCTCACAAAATCTAAGCATCAACAGAAAGAAATGAGAACATTTAATTTATTTAGTTGCATAAAATAAACTGCTTAAATGCTTAAATTGACAGCATTGTTTTTTTTTTTTTTTTTTTCATTATTATTTATAAAAATAACATTAAAAATAATTCAAAACATATTTTTTGTTCTTTTGATTTGGGGTGAAATCTGCAGGTTTAATGAGATTCATCCTTAAAGAGCGTGAATGATTGGTCCTTATAATCAGTAGTGCCAACCAGAGTTTCCAGAGATCTCATGTTAAGTTCATTCTTACAGTAAATCATTTTTACTGTAATACTGAGGCAACATTGCTTTTGCAGCTCTCTCTCTACACAACACCACAGCAGAAGTTCCAGTATGTGGAGCCTGAGAGAGGGCAGGTGGAAGAGGGTGTGGCCACAGTGCGAAGACTGGCAGAGCCTTATGCCACCTGGTGCCAGGTAAAGACTCGAAAGTTTATCATACTCAATCATGCAAGCGGACTCATCTTGTTGCTTTTGTGTACTAATTAACTTTTAACAAGTTCGACTGGTTTAGGGTTGTCTTGGTTCTGAATCTTTAAAGAAAACCTGGTTTACGGTTGGTTTAGGTGAAATAATTTCCATTTTCGGTATTACCTAGTTTGACCTAACAAGCAAGCGAGTTGAGCTGGTAACTGGTAAAGGACATAGAGTTCCTGTATCCAAAACACACCCTTTGATTTGTCTTGTTAATACCTCAGATAATTGTATGGAACATCCTGAGAAATTAGTGCACTAATTATGTCGAGAAGTCACAGTGCAATTATTCTACCTGTCACATTTGTTATAATCTGTCAAATCTGTTTTCACCCTCCCAACAACTGCATGTTGCTTAAGTGATGCACACTGCCGTATACTGTATATGAATGTGTATATGGCAAATGCATCTGCTGCTCTGCATGGCATGTCAGTTTTCGATAATTAAAAAAAAGAATGCTTTTGCAAGCCTCTATAATCATTTGCATAACCAAAATACTGTTCATCATATAATCATTATACGTAATCAGACACAAATAAGGGTGAAGCTCATGAAGATATAAAAACACCCCAAAATTAAAAGAAAAAAAACATTATGAGAATTTACATTTACATGTATTAATTTAGCAGACGCTTTTATAAAAAAGCAACATTCAGAATGAGAAATAAGAAATTTAATAAAAACAATGACTGTAATACAGTGTTTTTATTATTATTTAAATCAGCATTAATTTATGTCTTAGTAGTCCTTAAAATAGACTATTTATAAGTTATTATTTCTTTCTTTTGATTTTGGGACATGTTCTTGACAGGTTTCATGAGATTCATTTACAACACTCATACTGGAGTTTAATTATAATAGAATAATTAAAAAAAAAAGTATCTATAAAGTTTTACACATTAGAATTATAAATGCAATCACTTATTTTGCAAACTGCCAAAGCGGATTACAAAACAGAAAATAGAAAAGCAAATCTAATGATTCTGCAAAAAAATAAAAATAAAAAATGTCTTAAATGTATGGCTTTTAATTTATTAGACACAATAAATTGTTCTTTTGTTCTTTTCTTTAAAAGCTCGTCAAAAAACAGTAAGACAGAGTTGTTTTGGATGTGGTTTTACCAACCACAGACCAGTGTTGGGTGTAATCGGATTACTTTTAGGCCCAAAAAGTCATGTAGCACATTACATTTTAAATTCATGTAATCAGATTACATTTACTGACTTTCAGTGAAATAATTACTTTTAAGTAATTTACTTGAGTTACAAATATTTCTCAAAAATGTTTTATTTATGTGTAATACAGTTGTGAATTCAAATGTTCATTTGTACGTCTGTTTGTGTTTCTGTGACAGCTGAAGTGTGTGCGACAATGAACAAGGAGAAAATAGACATTATTTTGAATTTGTTGAGCGGAAAAACAGTTTAAGAAAGTAACTTAAAAGTACAGTAATTAGTAATGTGATTACTTTTTCAAAGAATTACCAGTAAAGTAATCTGATTATAATTTTAGAGAAGCAGTTTGTAACTTGTAGTGGATTACTTTTTTTGTAACTTACCCAACTCTGTCGCAGACCTTTTCTAACCTCGAACGAAATTTGACTCGTTCCGCGGTTTGTAAAAACAGTAATTACAGTAATGCACTTACAGTGGAAGTCTATGGGTTCATATTGCATTATGATAAATGTTAAAATGCAAACTCTTTTGACTGCCACAAGACTTAAACATTATTCGTGTTAACATAAGACTAGTGTGATAAAATCACTAACTAAACGTAATTATGTAAAGCAAGTTAATACGGTAACTTTCACACAGTATGAGCAAAGATACCAGAAAAGGACTGTTTACATATAAAAAATCCACAGATAGGAATTATGTCTGTAACACACAAAATCCAGAACAGTAGTCCCAACATTAAAAGGATGATTTAGACTTAAGGCCGATTTATACTTCTGCGCTGAACCTACGGCGTAGACTCGACATAGTGGCCAATGCGTTAGTTTGCATATATAGTCCTGTGTCGTTCTCTGATTGCACAGCCAAAATGCTAATTATACATTCATAAATAAACAAAAGCACTGTAATTCGTGGATTTCAAAGTATTTATTCAATTAATGTAGCATTAAAAAATTTTGGTAATCAACAGTAAAGTTGATCTTGTTTTGGACCCGGAACATTCCTTTAGATAATCAAATATGGTTTATAGAGCCATCATATATGTATGTTAGACTGTTTTTGTTTTTCTAATGTTTATGCAGCTCTTTCCCTTTAATTTGTGATTCTGTATATTATGATTAATAATCATTTATCATTCAGTGATGATGTTGTAATGATTTGGTTCCTCCCCGTTGCGGTTCTGATTTTGCCGTTCTGATTGCTGGTGATCTGGTCGTATTCAGCAAACGGCCAGCTCTGCCAAACAGAAAGTTCAGGTACCCATAAGTGCACACACATGCACACACATGCACACACACACACACACACACACATGCACAGATCATCAACACCACTGCTGGCTGCCTCTCGTAGATCTGTGTGTTAGACTTCCTTTGTTCGAAGAGCATATTAGCATACTACTCTTTCTACAGTGTATAGTATGAATACTGTGCATACTTTGTGCATGCCATACACAACAGCACAACAGAGCTCAACTTGACCTGCTTTTTCCATTGTGACAAGCTAATGAAGTAAAAATTTCGGTAATAAATTCTATGAAGACGATATTTATAATGCATTGTAAAGGCATTATTCATAATGTCTCATAATACACCTTATAGCATGTTATAACTTCTCATAAATAATTATAACTACAGTTATAATACATTATAAGACTTTCTGTATTCATAGTTATACTTTAGAGTATAATGCATTATAACACAAGCAACATCCAATTTTACCGCAATAGAAGCTAATAAAGTTAATCGTATAATTGCTGTATAGTGTAAACCAGGGGTACCACCCCCCCAGTGGGCGTTCAAAGGATGCCGGGGGGCACTGAGAGCAAATTAGTAGAAAGGGGGTGTTAGGTTACAAATGAGGGCGTTTATCAGTCAAAAATGCCATTATTTGTTTTATAGAAATCATCTTACATCTAACCATGATAGTGAAGAAGATACATGCTTCCATGTGCTGGGGTAATGGAATGATTTGGGGGGTTGTTCATCAAAAAAAGGTTGAGAACCACTGGTGTAAACAGTCTAAAGGCTTTATGATGTGATCATATTATAAGTGGTCTTTGCCTGCTTTAAGTTAAGTTACAAAAGCAATATCGTCTTATAAACAGCCATAACATAAACTTGTAACATACAAGTCAAACTTATAAGATGCACAAACATTCAAGTTTATTGAATAGAGTCCAGTATAGAATCAATTTGTTATTTTTTTTTATTCTTGGGTGTGTTTACATGTGTGATCAACATACACATTTTTTTGTTCGGAGAATTTCTGATATATTTTAACCTTGTTGTTTTTGTGTAATATCTCAAAATTTACATTAAATGTATTATTTTGTATTTTGTGCATGTGAAATGTATGTATCTTCCAGTATGACTTGTAATGTCTTATAACCACTTAAAATTGTCTTATAGATGTTTATAAGAAGACATTGCTTTTGTCACTTTACTTAAAGCGTTCCTATTATATACAGTTGTGCTCAAAAGTTTACATACCCTGGCAGAAATTGTGAAATTTTGACATTGATTTTGAAAATATGACTGATCATGCAAAAAAACTGTTTTATTTAAGGATAGTGATCATATGAAGCTATTTATTATCACATAGTTGTTTGGCTCTTTTTTAAATCATAATGATAACAGAAATCACCCAAATGGCCCTGATCAAAAGTTTACATACCCTTGAATGTTTGGCCTTGATACAGACACACAAAGTGACACACACAGGTTTAAATGGCAATTAAAGGTTAATTTCCCACACCTGTGGCTTTTTAAATTAGTGTCTTTGTATAAAGAGCCATGGGGAGCAGAAAAGAACTGTCAAAAGACCTGCATAACAAGGTAATGGAACTTTATAAAGATGGAAAAGGATATAAAAAGATATCCAAAGCCTTGAAAATGCCAGTCAGTCCTGTTCAATCACTTATTAAGAAGTGGAAAATTCAGGGATCTCTTGATACCAAGCCAAGGTCAGGTAGACCAAGAAAGGTTTCAGCCACAACTGCCAGAAAAATTGTTTGGGATACAAAGAAAAACCCACAGGTAACCTCAGGAGAAATACAGACTGCTCTGGAAAAAGACGGTGTGGTTGTTTCAAGGAGCACAATACGACGATACTTGAACAAAAATTAGCTGCATGGTCCAGTTGCCAGAAAGAAGCCTTTACTGCGCCAATGCCACAAAAAAGCCTGGTTACAATATGCCCGACAACACCTTGACACGCCTCACAGCTTCTGGCACACTGTAATTTGGAGTGACAAGACCAAAATAGAGCTTTTCGGTCACAACCATAAGCGCTATGTTTGGAGAGGGGTCAACCAGGCCTATAGTGAAAAGAATACCATCCCCACTGTGAAGCATGGTGGTGGTTCACTGATGTTTTGGGGGTGTGTGAGCTCTAAAGGCACGGGGAATCTTGTGAAAATTGATGGCAAGATGAATGCAGCATGTTATCAGAAAATACTGGCAGACAATTTGCATTCTTCTGCACGAAAGCTGCGCATGGGACGCTCTTGGACTTTCCAGCACGACAATGACCCTAAGCACAAGGCCAAGTTGACCCTCCAGTGGTTACAGCAGAAAAAGGTGAAGGTTCTGGAGTGGCCATCACAGTCTCCTGACCTTAATATCATCGAGCCACTCTGGGGAGATCTCAAACGTGTGGTTCATGCAAGATGGCCAAAGACTTTGCATGACCTGGAGGCATTTTGCCAAGACAAATGGGCAGCTATACCACCTGCAAGAATTTGGGGCCTCATAGACAGCTATTACAAAAGACTGCACGCTGTCATTGATGCTAAAGGGGGCAATACACAGTATTAAGAACTAAGGGTATGCATTGTTGCCATGTTTTGTTTTATGATTGTGCCATTCTGTTATAACCTACAGTTGAATATGAATCCCATAAGAAATAAAAGAAATGTGTTTTGCCTGCTTACTCATGTTTTCTTTAGAAATGGTACATATATTACCAATTCTCCAAGGGTATGCAAACTTTTGAGCACAACTGTATATTACACATATATATATATAAATATATATGTATATATTTGATCAGACTGCCAAGAGTTCAGATTTGAGGAAGTTTGAGGAATTACACATGCAATGTAATGAGGTCATGTGACAATAATGTAACATACTACTGCTTGAAATGTTCATTGTTGCATAATGCGTACTATTTCACATATTATTAAATTAAAAACAGTAGGCAATATTCAAAGTGTACTGTGCATAGTGTATTGGAAGTAGTATACTAGTATTCCGTACATAGCCATTGTGTATGCTTGTGTAAATTAGGAACAGATTTCTGATCAGCATTTCATTTCATCACTTAGCATTGCAGTTGCACAGAGGAAGTGTGACAGGCTGGCCTGAATATAAATAGTTTCATTTTGCCTCATTATGCCAAATAATGCCAAATAATGAAATGCAACTAACTATATAATCACGCAGAATTAGGATTGCAAAATAAATAGGCATATCAACTTTTGATGCTTCTCTTATCTTGTCTAGGTCAAAGGTTGTGCTTTGGTAGATGTTTAATTTAGATGTTTGCTAAATTAAGCAGATGTCATCATTGATAAGTTGTGTGGCATGCCTTCATCCTCGAAAACCATGAACAAAGCTATGCAAAGTAAAAGAAAAACAGTTCAGGTTATATTAAATATGAGTTCACTTGTTAGTCTGGCGAATTGGTCCAATTGGCGAGTTGGTCCATTCATAAATGTCATTTTTCCTATTTAGCCTATATTAATGTGTTAATACTTTTGCATATTTTTTGGGCCTATTCATTTCATGGTAACATGAATAAGTTACAGTTTTTTTCAGTTTCAGTTTCAGTTCTTTTTTTTTTATCCCCTTTTCTCCCAATTTGGAATGCCCACTACTTAGTAGGTCCTTTTGGTGGTGCGGTTACTCACCTCAATCCGGGTGGTGGAGAACAAGTCTCAGTTGCCTCCGCTTCTGAGACCGTCAGTCCATGCATCTTATCAAATGGCTCGTTGTGCATGACACCACGGAGACTCACAGCATGTGGAGGCTCATGCTACTCTCTGCGATTCACGCACAACTTACCACACGCCCCATTGAAAGCAAGAACCCCTAATCGCGACCATGAGGAGGTTATCTCATGTGACTCTACCCTCCCTAGCAACCGGCCCAATTTGGTTGCTTAGGAAACCTGGCTGGAGTCACTCAGCACACCCTGGATTCGAACTCGCAACTCCAGGGGTGGTAGTCAGCATCAATACTCGCTGAGCTACCCAGGCCCCTATTACAGTTATATGTTAAACAATTGTATTACTGTGTTGGGTTGCTACTTGCTGTCCAATGTAAAATCTGGATCCTGAAGCAAAACCATTTAAGAAACATTGATCTAAAGAATACACACTCATTGTTTCATGGTATTACATTTTTTGTCTGGAATTAAAGCAGAGTGTTCTGTAAAGTCAAACTCTAAAACGGAGAAAGGCAGAGGGCCTGGATGTAATGCTACAGAGCATTTTGTTGTAGTGTAGTCTGTTCCCTGTTTTGTGCTGTTGTGTAATATGTTCTTATGTGTAGTGTTCTCCTGATGACTATTGCTTTTAGTAGCATGGATCTCTCTAAAAAGACCACTGATGGTAAAGTGTGTAGGAACAACAAATGAGAAATGTTATGAAATATCATATCGACATTAAATATGTCCTCACTGTTCCATGAATCAGCATTTTATTTGACATACATGACACAGAGAGGATGCAGGGCACACTGACCCACCATTAAAAGCAGAACATCTTATACAAATATTAAAACAGAAGCTCTTTATAAGTATTATTACTCAATTATATATATATATATAATATATATGAAGCTGATGAGCACACTAGGGAGAATTTGTTATATATATATATATATATATATATAAAAATTTCTCCCTAGTGTGCTCATCAGCTTCACAACATTTTTCTAGAACTATCCATTATAGAGCTTTGGTCACATAATCGACACCAGACAAACATGTTTTTTATGAGGGTAGCAATATTTGACCCCATTTTCTGGGGCATTTTAACCTTTATAAGGGTGTTTTTAATGGGTGCCATCCATTTATGTCAAATACATAAAATAATAATAATAATAATAATTTACAAACCGAACAATTGCAGATTCTACCTTCAAAATTAAAACAACATCAAATACAAAAGTACCTGTAAATAATGCACGAGTTTTAAATAATTGACCAGTCTGTGTTTGAACAGGGGTTTTTAAGGGGGGTGCGAGGGGTGCCGCACATTCTGAAATAATTTGATAAATCAAGATTATTTTTTATTTTATTGACAGCCATAGTAATAAATAAAAATAATTTGGCATATAATTTAATATTATATTTATAAAAAAAAGCATATTTGTAAGAAAAAAGGGTTGTAATTCACTATTTCTTTGTAATGCTGCTTTGAAACAATCATTTTTGTTTTATTGTATACTTTTTAAAATGGATTTATTTAGCACTTTTCACAATAAATCTGAAATATTTAAAATAAATATTATTTTTATTATATTATTTTTAAAATGGAATTGAATATGTTTCACTTCAGGGGTTTTTACATATAAAATTACTTCAACATAGAAAAAGATACTCTGTCAGTTTAAGAATAGTTCACGCAAAATTAACAATTCTTTCATAATTTACTCAACCTCGTGCCATCCCAGATGTGTATGACTTATGCTGAAAACATAAAAGCATTTCTCAGCTCTCTAGGTCCATACAATGCAAGTGAATGGTGACCAAAATTTTGAAGCTCCAAAAGCACATAAAGGCAGCATAAAAGTAATCCAAATGACTTTAGTGGTTAAATCCATGTCTTCAGAAGAAATATGATAGGTGTGGGTGTCCTTTTTTATTACCAATCTCCACTTTCGGATTCTTTTTCTTTTGTTTTTGGCATTTCACATTCTTCATGCATATCGCCACCTCCTGGGCAAGGAGGAGAAAAGTTAACCTAATAACCTAAATATTGATCTGTTTCTCACCCACACCTAATATATTGCTTCTGAAGATATAGATTTAACCACTAAATTCTTATGGATTACTTTTATGCTGCCTTTATGTGCATTTTGGAGCTTCAAAATGTTGATACCCATTCACCTACAGAGGACCTACAGAGCTGAAATAATCTTCTGAAAATCTTCATTTTTAACCTGTCACTTTGACGTCTGTGGTCATAAAGTCATTTGAGAGATTGGTGCTGGCCCACCTGAAGAACATCACTGAACCCTTTCTGGATCCCCTTCAATTTGCTTATCGAGCAAACAGGTCTGTGGATGATGCAGTCAACATGGGACTGCATTACATATTTCAACATCTAGACAGACCAGGGACATATTCAAGGATACTATTTGTTGACTTCAATTCGGCTTTTAACAACATCAACCCCACTATCCTATGGACTAAATTAACCCAGCTCTCTGTTCCTGCCTCTATCTGTCAGTGGATCACCAGATTTCTGACAGACAGGCAGCAGCTAGTGAGAATGGGGAAATTCACCTCCAGCACATGTACAATCAGCACTGGTGACCCCCAGGGATGTGTGCTCTCCCCACTACTCTTCTCCCTCTACACCAATGACTGCATCGCCAAGGACCCCTCTGTCAAGCTCCTGAAGTTTGCAGATTACACTACAGTCATCGGCCTCATCCAAGATGACAATGAGTCTGCATACAGAAGGGAGGTTGAACAGCTGGCCAGCTGGTGCAATCAAAACAACCTGGAGCTGAACACGCTGAAAACAGTGGAGATGATAGTGGACTTTAGGAGGAACACCCCAACACTGACCCCCTTCACCATTCTAAACAGCACTGTGGCAGAAGTGGAGTCATTCAGGTTCCTGGGCACTACCATCTCACAGGACCTGAAGTGGGAAACCCACATTGTGAAAAAGGCCCAGCAGAGGTTGTACTTCCTTCTCCAGTTGAGGAAGTTCAACCTGCCACAGGCGCTGCTGATACAGTTCTACTCAGCAGTCATTGAATCTGTCCTCTGCACTTCAATAACTGTCTGGTTTGGTTCAGCTACGAAATCAGACATCAGAAGACTACAAAGGACAGTTCGGACTGCTGAGAGGATTATTGGCGCTCCCCTACCCACACTGCTTGAGTGATGAAAAGGGCTGGTAAAATCACTCTTGACCCCATTCACCCAGCACGCTTCCTCTTCAAACTGTTGCCCCCTGGCTGGCGCTACAGAGCGCTGAGCACCAGAACCGTCAGGCACAGGAACAGTTTTTTCCCTTAGGCTATCCACCTCATGAACAGTTAAAACTGCCCCTAAATACTTTCCTTTGGTCTATACAACCATGTGCAATATATCGTCCATCCATTCCTACTTATATCCATATTTCATTTATATTCTTTAACATATCCTACCTCTTCTCCAATACATTACATCACCTGCGCATAACTATATATCTCTATAGAAAATATTCAAACAACATCACTGCTCTATTGTATATTTCTCTTTCTTTATCTGTTATATCTTATTTTTTTATTTTTATATCACTATATGTATATATGTTTAAATGTATATGTTTGTATGTACAGTATGTATATATGTTTGCATTCTCTTTGCACTGTAAGCTCCTGTCACCATGACAAATTCCTTGTGTGTGTGTAAGCATACTTGGCAATAAAGCTCATTCTGATTCAGATTTTTGGGTGAACTATCCCTCTTTAATAAGAAGTAAATATTTTCAAGATAATATTTTAACAATTTCTTTTTGCTTTAGTGCAATGACAATAAAAAAGCCAACTATTTAATTTAGCAAACAAGAAGTCTTTATAATGTCACGTACTATTTTTCTCACACAGGGGATCGCATTGAATTCGGGGAGTCATTAGCATCAAAAAGTTTGAAAACCCCTGTGTTATACAGCTTTCTACTGTCGACTGCCACAATAGATTTTAATGCAATCAGTTTTGAAGTTACTGGGAGTGTTTTCTTCACATTCAATGTATTCAGAGCTTATATTACTTTTTTTTTTCTTTAAAAATTCCCTTATATTATCTACACATTCAACAACACTCGCCTCTAAAGGAGGGTATACAGATAGCTACAGTTCACTACAGTGTCTGCAGAGGCATGAAACCCAAAACTAAACAGCTTAAAATAAAATATAATGAAATAAATCAAATGCTCAATAACAAAAAATTAGAGGAATGCGCTTATGGGGGCATTTTTTTGTCTCTACATTTTAAATGTCTGAATGTCCGAGGAATTTTTGCCCTATATCGCTATCATTATCTCTAGCATGGATTATGTGTTTATTACTGCTGATAAAGATTTGTTCAGGAAGTACTTTTGTAATGCATCAATATCTTAAGGAGCTAATCTATGTTATAAACCTATATGCTATAAAGTCCACTATAAACCTTTGGACTTTGCAGGGGTTCAAATGGTTTGTTCACCTTACAATTATAATTCTGTCATCATGTCTGTCAAAACCCGTTTGACTTTCTTCTGTGCAACATAAAAGGAGAAATTTAGCAGAATTATCACTCTTTTCTACACAATAAAAGCATACAGCTTTTATATGACTTCAGAAGACTTGGAATATAGAGCACAAGTCATATGTACTTCTTTTATGACAGTCACTGTCTGCTTTCATTGTATGGAAAAGAGCAGCGTGAACATTCTGCTAAACATCTCCTTTTGTGTTCCGCAGAAGAAAGAAAATAAAACAGGTTTCGAACAACATGAGTGTGAGTAAATGATGTCAGAATTTTGGGGCTAACTTTTACTTTACAGAAATGAAACTTTCTACTTTTTACAAGAAATGAAACCAACTCCTTCATTGTTTGTTCTCCTTTTGGCATTTTCTTGTGACATTGAATCTCATGAAGCTCAAAAAGCATTTTGACCCCTTGATTCTGAAAAGTGAATGTAACATTGTAAAAAGTAACATTCTTTTCTTGTGTTGACATCGCAACCCAGGGTGTCTATGGAGCAGTGAAACCCAAGGTCGACAGTACTGTGCAGTTTGGGCAAAGTAAGAAAACACTTACTCACACATGTGGATACAAAGGAAACATGCACAGAATTGTCTGTCATATGAGTGTTAAGCTCTGTAGTAAATGTACATGGCTGTTTCTAAAGTGACATTATGCAATAACATGCCTTAAATGTAGTGATTCTTTTGCGCTGTGATTCAGACAGTTATGCTTACCTGAAGAACCCTCCACCTGAGTTCTACCCCAGAGCTGGAGTCATTGGCTTTGCTGGGATCCTTGGCCTTTTCCTTGGACGAGGTATTAAATGTTTTAAAAGGGATAGTTAACCCAAACATTTAAATTCTGTTGTCATTTACTCACCCTCATGTTGTGGTTTAGAACAATAAATCATATTATGATGACAGAATTTTCATTTTTGGGCAAACTATCTTTTAATTGCATCTTCTGTAGCACTGGGACCTGGATTTTATTATCAGAGTGATTATTTGCACCCAAGTCCAAATATCACTGGCCAACAGTGCAAGATCGGTGAGATCAACCTACCAATGGATTACTTATAGCTGTCTACCCACATTCAGTTGGGATTGGAGGATTTTTTTTTTTAAAAGTTAAGAAATTACACACTTCACCTTAAAGTAGTAGGCCGTAATAGCTTTGCATGTACTGTACATTAACAGCATTTTAATGCAACTTAATGTATTAAAAAATAATAATGATAAAAAAAGTTTTAAGGCATTTTTGGTGAGGCTAATGTTAGCTTTAGCATAGTTATTATTAGCTAGATAATGAACCCTGGTAGTAATGCTGACTAGCTGTTTTTGATAAATGGGTCAATGATGACGATGCCCTTTTTTTTTTTTTTTTTTTGCCTGGAACTGTTATCAGATATTCACACAAACAATTACTTGAATGCACCTCTACTATGATATGAGTTCAAAGTCATTTTGGTATTATTTCTGGGGCTTAAAGTAAAAAATGTCAGTAGACCAAAAAAAAAAAAAAAAAAAAGTCTCATTAACCCTTTAAGCTCGGCTTGGCCTACAGAGAAAATAAAATTATCAAAATATTAATAACTACAGTCTTGACCAACACAAAATAGTTAGCGTTTTAAAACTTAGAAGCTCTAATTTGCAATGCATGCAGGCATTATGACCAAAGCTGAACAGCTGCTTTGAAATTTGCAGACAAATCAGAAGTGTTTCATTTTGATAATTTATTAAAAACATTGCACTGAACATATTATTGTAATCTGTAAAAACATCAAACTGATCAGATAGCCATGTGTCACGTTTTGTTGAAAAGCTCCCAAAGAGTAGAATACAACCAGCCTATTGTTTTTACTTACAGACAAAAATATAGTGAGTAATAGCTATGTTTATGTCTTTGACATACATGTTACATATAAACAGGTGTTACTTGTAAGCCGAATTTTCGCTTATAAATCCATGAAAAATAAACAGAACATAAAATATCACAAACCATTACTTATGAGGGGATTCCCATTAAAACGAGCCCATACACAACGTAATCGGATGCATAGATCAGTAAATAATCCACACGAAGCACAATGTGCACATAGCACATAATGTGCTATCTGGCTAAACACACGTTAGCTTTCCTGGATCTGATGACTTCAGATGACTAATCAGATTAGAATTCAGATTGCTGAAACCAGAGGTGGAAGTCATCCAAATATGGGCAGAGAGGATCGTTCACTCTAATTACATATGGCCACCAGGAGATGGCGCCAAGTACATGAATCAGACTCAATGATGCCTCAAATGACACAGAATGGAACTGAATGAGATTTTGTTACTTATGCCTGCATGCTTGGAGAGAGAGCAAACCTTAAGTTATTATTGTATTTGCATGTGCAGTTAGATCTTATGTACAATCATTATGTTTTATTTGTTTGGAGAGGCTTTTGGAGACTTGGAGATTTTTTGGACACTAGGATAAATTATTTTTGTAATGCTATGACTTTTGATTGCACAACATTTTACTCAGTTACGTGTGACATGATTGGGAACAAAACAAAATATGTTTGTCGGAGCTACCTTATTTGCACCTTGAGATATATAATGTCAAATCAGGAAAAAAAAAAAAGTACATTTTTGGCTCAAGTTTTTTGTGATTTTTCAGCAGTTTCTACAATTTTTTTTAACGTTTTCTTTATACCAAATAATTGACCTTCTTTGGTTTGGCAGTAGAGTTATAAGCCTTTAATTTTGGGCATGCCACTGAAACAGGAAATCTTTAAAAACACCTTCAGAGCTTAAGGGTTAAAAGCAGAAATCCTTGAAATAAAATGCTGGAATAATCTTATATTATTATTTATTTAAAATACTAAATTTTTTTTTTAAATATTTATATATTTGATTTAATATTTGGGAAAATAAATTTGTCCACCATATCAAAGTCTGGTGGTGTAACCAACATGTAGGTCACCATTCTGTTGTCATGTGCCAAATAACCCATAAAACAGAGAGACCCTCATGACGGTTTTTAAAATATATCACATATTTTGCCATTTTTAGGAAAAGGCACATTTTGTTCAGGTCAAATGGTGTAACACTGAGAAAACTTCTTGATATTAAGAAATATATTTTTACCTTGAAATATTAGTAAGTTGTGCAAGGTAAGTATTTTAACATTTTACTTGATGGTTACACCACTTGACATTTTTAAAGTCATTAAATAATTGTTTTTTTTTGTTTGTTTGTTTGTTTGTTTTTTCTGTAGAAAATTCTATAAATGTTTAAAAAAATCTGAAACCAACATGGACAAAAAGATTACATTTATACACAAATGTGTTTTAAAAGATTTCACATTTTTATCACCTCTGACAACCTTATATATGAATGACGTAAATGTGGGGTGAAAATAGTAAACTTATACATAACTATTTACCATTTACACTGATGCAAAAAAAATTAAAAAACAAAATACTGAATACATGTGATGTAAATAGTATAATTTTTAACACTAGGGGCATATAGCATCTGCTTTCTAGTAATGTTTTGTGTGATTTGCATTATGCTGTATGGAATCTGACAGTGACACATTATTATTACAAATGCTTGGTGAATTTGTAGGTTTTTTAAGGGTTTTTGAACATTTCTGTAGGTTCTAGGCTGAAGAAACTGATCTACCCAACCACACTAATGGCTGTTGGTGCTTCTATGTACTATCCAAAAGAGGCTGTTACCATCGCAAAGGTAGGTGTGTCCGTGTTTGCTCGAGTTCCTGTGTGCCTTGTATTTTTACTGGCTGTAGGACTGTTCGATGTTATCATTTTGTACCAATTTCACTCCTGCTGAGACAGGTCTCAAAATGAGCGGAGGAAAAGGGTGAGGCAGATCTGAAACTTTCCACCACATCAGCTCAGTTTAAAAACAGCAAATGAAACACATTCCTAACAACTCCCAAGGACAGAAAATCAACCTCTCATGAACAGTTTTATTATCAGACATTTGTCTGTTTTGATTGCAACCGATATGGACTCAACAGTGGAAAGTCATTGGCACCTCTCGTGCTATCTCTCACTGTCATATGTGTCCTGCTGATTGAAATCCTGTCAACACATCATTAAAAAAACAAGTGGTTTTAGATTAGAGTCTCTAAAGGGCAGTTTCAATGCTGTATGTCCCCGTCCTGTTAGATATGCTGATGGACATGTCCTGTAAAGCATGAGGGGGTCTTTGATTAACAGCCCAAAATAGTCTCAGAATTAGGCCGTTGTCACGCTTAGTTTGAATGCTTGATCCAAACGTGAGTTCAATTCTACACTCCTAAGGCAATTTATTTGGTCACTGCTCCAATGAGAAATGCGTTACTATAATAAGTGCAACTGGGAACATGCAAAGATCTAAATGATCCATCATCAATAGGACGATACTATGGATTTAGTTCAGATTGCTTTCATAGCAAGCTTTTCAAGCTTCTATGGAAAAACTGAAGCCAATCAAACTGAAATTAAATGGACTCAGGTCTGCGCCAAAAGCCGCAGTGTGAGAGCACCTTTAAGTGACTGGAAGTCTCTAATTTTCAATTAAGAGTTGGTGATTTCTAGTGCTATCACTGGCAATGCATTGTAGGCATATCCTCTAATGCGACAAAGCTGAGAAAAGATTAACTTTAAATTGATGCATCAAATCTCCGGCAAGAAACTGTACTGTAGTGGACGAGAGTGTCGTAAAGATGGAGAAGTTTGTGTGAGCTGTTATACTGTTCTATATGATTTGTCTCGGCCCACATACAGGAATTAAATAATGTTGCGTGGAAAACGATGTCAGAAATTGTCTGCATTTTAAGTGACTTTGATTTATACATTCATAATCATTTATTTTGTACATGATATCGCTTTCCCCTCCAGAATGTGAATTTTTAGTGGCAGGACAAACTGATTCTTTGTCAACGTAGAATGACATACACGGCAAAAACGTTTTTTTTTTTACCAAGTATTTTTGTCTTGTTTTCCGGTAAAAATATCTAAGCATCCTTAAAACATTTATTTATTTTTTTCTCCCATTTTCTCCCCAATTTGGAATGGCCAATTCCCAATGCACTCTTAAGTCCTCGTGGTGGCGTAGTGACTCGCCTCAATCCGGGTGGTGGAGGACAAATCTCAGTTGCCTCTGTGTCTGAGACCACCAATCCACGCATCTTATCACGTGGCTTGTTGAGCGCGTTACCGCGGAAACATAGTGCGTGTGGAGGCTTCACGCTATTCTTCGTGGCATCCACGCACAACTCACCACGCGCCCCACTGAGAGCGAGAACCACATTATAGCGACCACGAGGAGGTTACCCCATGTGACTCTACCCTCCCTAGCAACCGGGCCAATTTGGTTGCCTAGGAGACCTGGCTGGAGTCACTCAGCACGCCCTGGGATTCGAACTCGTGACTCCAGGGGTGGTGGTCGGAGTCTTTTTACTTGCTGAGCTTCCCAGGCCCCTAGCATCCTTAAAACTCATTTTCCGAATCAAGTTTATTATTTCTTTCACCATTGGCAAATAGTCTTTTCTTTTTATAAGCATAGACGTTATTAAATTTTGTTCGATTTCGCTGAAAACAAGACTTAATATCTTGTGTCATTTTGCTTCTCAAGTGTATTTATCTTGTTTGAAGAATGCTTAGATATTTTACTTAAAAACAAGACAAAAAATACTATAATTTAGACATTTTTTGGCCAAACATCCCATTTGTGATTGTATTGTCAAAAGCTATGTTTTGGTTCTGGAAGTAAAAATCTCATTCATTTTCTCCAAAGGTAAATTGATTTTTAACGATACCGTGAGCTCTGAGGTTGTTAATCGATGGTATATTCTTCTGTTGAAGCCATTAATCTGTGTTATTTCAACTTTATTGTTTAAAAATCGTGTATAATAGCGGTATTCCTGGTGAAGAACTACACTAGCTGTGAAACTGAAAAGAAACAATACACACCAATCATAGAATTGTGGCGAACAAAGCATGCCAAAAGAGCTCAACCGAGACGGTCTCCCTGTACTCTCAAACTAGAGGTCAGCTGATAGTGGATTTTGCTGATACGATAACTAAGGTGGTCGAATATATATATATATATATATATATATATATATATATCACCATTATTCACAAGAAAGTTTGAGACACGATGTATCTGCCACGGGGCACGTTTCTATAAAGTCTACTTTTTCTTTGCATGCTCTTACTTCAGTTAGAACACTTGTTGATTTATCTAATCACAATAACAAAATATGTATTGAAGTGAGGATAAAAATATGGATGAATATAATCAATTACGAAAGATTTAGATATAACAAATCCCCAGGGGCCTGGGTAACTCAGCGAGTATTTACGCTGATTATCACCCCTGGAGTCACAAGTTCGAATCCAGGGTGTGTTGAGTGACTCCAGCCAGGTCTCCTAAGCAACCAAATTGGCCCGGTTGCTAGGGAGGGTGGAGTCACATGGGGTAACCTCCTTGTGGTCGCTATAATGTGGTTCTCGCTCTCGGTGGGGTGTGTGGTGAGTTGTGCGTGGATCCCGCGGAGAACAGTGTGAAGCCTCCACATGTGCCACGTCTCCATGGTAACGCGCTCAACAAGCCACGTGATAAAATGTGCGGATTGGCGGTCTCAGACGCGGAGGCAACTGAGAGTCGTCCTCCGCCACCCAGAATGAAGCAAGTCACTACGTCACCACGAGGACTTAGAGCGCATTGGGAATTGGCCATTCCAAATTGGGGAGAAAAAGGGGAGAATATAAATAAATAAATGATATATCAAATCCCCACAAGGTGTCAGTGATTGTTATTTTGTAGAAAAAAAAATAAAAATATATCTGCATAGATTTTTGCAGATAACCTGGAGTTCTAAAAGCAACAATAGGCCCCGATTAATCTGTTAAACCGATATATCGGTCTACTTTTATCTCAAACTACTAATATATGTGCAAATATCTGAATATTTAGCATTAAAATAAAAATACATTAACTATAAATAAATAGTTTAAAATTTTTCATAATTTTTAATTCCATTATGTCATTCACAATGCTTTATGGGATTGTAGTTCGTACCCTCATTACACAGTCTTGTACCTTCATCTTTTTGTTCGATTTTCAAATCATTTTTTAAAATCAGGTAAAACCAAAGTTTGTTGCAATTCACATTGAAACTGGTTGGTTTGGTTCGTGGCTTAGAACTCTTATGAAGGATTTGATGAAATCCCTATGGAAGAAATGAATGGGAAAATACATCCAGAACCAGGATGGCTTCACGGCCAACGTCCCACAACCAACAGCTTCTAGGCGACTTGCAGCCATAAAATCATCAGACTAAGATGACCTTTTCTAACCTTTCCACCCTACAGAAAACAGGAGACGGCATGTACGACTGGACACTTCAGGCTTATGTTGCCATAGAAAATCTTATCAAAGACAAACCCGCCTCAAAGAAGGTTCAACAGAAGGTTAGTTTGTCTCATCCAAACCCGAAAACATTCTCCTTAGTGCAGACAAACGCTACAGATGGTGTTATGTTCAGGAACACCCTTAACTTCCATTTTGTTTGCTGTTTTAATAGTCTGATCAAGCAGAGAAGAGTTCTAGTGGAGAGACCAAAGCTTAGGTACAAAACAACAAACACAACACATGTGCACATGATGAATAAACAACATTTATCTACTCATAACAAGCCCTTTTATCCCACTCATGAATGAATGCATTATTGCTAACCGTAAATGCATCTTCAAACAGTAGCCCCAAAAAAGTATTTGCACACTTAAGTCACACTTACAAATTTGTGAATGTCTTAAAATATCAAAGCGAGTGTCAACAACAAACACATGCTAGAGCTTTTCTCAGAACTAACTTGTTCCACTAACAAAGTATTTAAATACTTTTTGTCTTCATTTTGAACACTATATTATTTTATCTCTTCAAACCAAGAAAAATGTGCTTTTACATAATATTTTGTTATAAAGTCCCCAAGTATCAGATTAATTATACATGCTCAAACAATATCTTTATTAGTTCACAGTATTCAGTTTGTATTTTCTTGGAAATCGTCAAGTCTATCTGTTGCGCTGCTGTTTGTTTATAGATGCATCACCTCTCGGGTCTTTTCAATGGTCATGTGTGTTTTGGCCAGGCAAATACAGGATCTCCGTCCTTCAATCAACCTTCACAACCTGCTTTTGCACTAGCTACTTCCTCTTTCATCTGTCAATCATAAGAGAGGGGTTAGTGGTCTGGAAAGTTTTGAACTTGAAAAAAAAGGAACTGCTGCGATTGTATCGAAAATGCACTTGTGTACCAAAATAAATATTATATTCCATGTGATGGTTTGATTTTTGACTGCGATTAGAAAATCTATACTGTATATAGTGTCAGTAAGTAGTGTTAACTTTATAATCAGTGTTGGTGTGTTAATGTCAGCACTAATTTTAAGTCTGACACACTTTTAACTTCCTTTCCCTGGCATTTTTAGAAATGCAACTACGGCAGTTAAACAACATCTGAACCAGATTTTTTCTAGAATTAGAGATTCACTGGAAGTTTTCAGAAGAGTGATGTCATTGTCTGTCTAGCTTGCCTTCTTTTATGATTTAAAATAAGACATTAAAAGGAAGTGCTTAATTTTTCGCTATTAAAATACTTTCTCCTATCCCAGTTAAAAGGGATAGTTCACCCAAAAATGAAAATTACTCACCCTCATGCCATCCCAGATGTGTATGACTTTTTAGAAATCTATATTTAGAATATTTCAGCTCTGTAGGTCCATACATTGCAAGTGAATGGTGGCCAGAACTTTGAAGATCCAAAAAGCACATAAAGGCAGCATAAAAGTAATCCATACAACCCCAGTGGTTAAGACCATGTTTTTTTGAAGCGATATGATAGATGTGGGTGAGAAAATAAATTTTTAAAGTCCTATTTCTAGAAATTCCCTGCCCAGTAGTTGGTAATATGCACGAAGAAGAATATAGAAATTAAAGTGGAGATTTATAGTAAAAAAGGACTTAAATATTGATCTGTTTCTCAACCACACCTATCATAATTGCTTCTGAAGACATGGATTTAACCACTGGAGTCTTATTGATTACTTTTATGCTGCCTTTATATGCTTTTTGGACCTTCAAAAGTTCTGGCCACCATTCACTTGCGTCATATGGACCTACAGAGTGGAGATATTCTTCTAAAAATCTTTGTGTTTGTGTGCCATCTGGGATGGCATGAGGCCGAGTATCAGGGAAGAAAAATCCCTTTAACGTGCAGTCTAAATAAGCCATTGGTAAAGAATGTAAACACCATAGCACTTTTAAACCACCATTTGCGCAGTGTGACAGAAAAATTGGCTCAACCAATGGCGTGCATTTTGTTTGCGACCATCTGTGTATCAACCAAGTGAAGATAGAGAGAGTGCTTTGGAAACATGTCTGAAAAGTAATTTTAAAATTCAGTTTGATGCCACCAGTTTCACAGACATTACATACTTCAAACTTGGCCCTTAGGAAGAAAATGCAAGTTTGCTTTTGAAATCAAGTAAGCTTAATATAATAAAAGCAACTGAAATGATTGCAGAGTTCTTTCATAGTTAATGAAGTATTTCTTAATCAGAAGCAATCAATGATTCAAGTCACTTTCTCCAAGTGTAAACTTTATTAAATAATACATTGCATTTGTAATCTCAATCATCTCTCTTAAACAACAATAACTGTTGAACCAATCAAAAGCAAATAAAATCCCATTATTGAACACTTTCGCCACCTTAACGTCTACTTGGAAGACATCTTGAGTAGGTTGCACTTGTCAATCTCATACAGGCGCCATCCCTCCTCATGGGAGAGATCAGAGGCGCCGCGCCGCTTGTAGAACTCGATGGACGTAGTGTTCCACTCAGCCACGATGAAGTGCATACCACTGCATCGAGTCTTCACTGCCGTCTATGGGCGATAAAGGAGAGAAAAACGATGAAGAGACTACTTCAGACATTTTATTTTCAAAACTGAGAAATGACACAGTACTATAGAAGTATAAGCAAAAGGACTAATAATAAAGGCCAGTGTGAGAAGGGGTGATTGTTGCCCCTCTGGACCGATGTTTAGGGGTATTTTTAGTGGATCTTGCCGATAACCAACGCCACACGAATTATTTTCACTTTAAAACGCATCTTTTTCTCTATGTCTTAACCTTCCGTTCACATGGAGACGGCGTTTTTGACAGCAAAAACTTAGCTTTTCGAAAACACTCCCAAATGGATACATTTGAATACGCCGTCTTCACGTTGTAGTGTGGAAAGGAGAAACAGAGATACCTGAAAATGATTAAGTATTTAGCCCACATTGTAGCGGCGTTTTTGTGCCTGTTATTCACTTTGAGAGCATTGTTAAAAGATAAGTTACATTGAAGGAATGCATTGTGAAGGTTGTACAAAGGCGACAAAGTTTACTGTAAGTTGCTATCTGGCGATGGAGCACGAGGACAACTGCATTTCAACTTGTACATGAAACGGCAATTTTTCGCTTTTGAAAACTAAAACGTTGTTTTCAGATGTATCCAGATTAATGTGGACATGGTCTAAGGGGGTGGAAAAGGCTGATAACAGATTAATCAGCCGATAGGTTTTTAACATACTATAAATTGATTTTAAAAACTCAAACCCTATTCAGATGGGACTAGTTTTCCCTGGAGGAGGTTAGTGAAATTCTTTGTGTTCATACTTTGTTTTTAATTCCATCAGAATCGGACAAGACTGTGTTTCTCTCACAACCTCTGTAAAAAAAATTCCAGAGCAAATTACCGTTTTTCGGCAAACTCGAGTGTCCTCTAAGAAATCTAATCCCGTCCCATTGCGGATTTGGAAATTTTCCCAATGCTTCACCTCATGTATTTCGACCTATCTAAACTACCGCCAAGATCGTACTTCTATGCACCGTGCGAGCCAGTCTTCTGCCTGCTGCATGACTTTCAATTTGAATGTAGATTTTTTTGCCATCCGACGAAAATATAAGAAAATAAAAATCAACAAGGAGAGCCAAATTGTGGAAACTGCTCAGACTGGCACCTGCAATATCGGCATCTGGTTACATAATGTTATATTTATATTTAATATTTCATTTGGTTTAATAGAAGCAGCCACTTCTATAAATTAATGTATATTGTATAACTAATAAATTACAATAAAAAAAATCAAATTAAATAATTGTTTAAAATTATCATTTTAAATTTAAACTGATAACGTTTAAGAGATACGTTAATTTTATCACCTAAATTGTGTTTAACCTTCTGTAACAACCACATCTAGAAAAGACACTCCCACCTCTGTAATAAACACGGAGATCTTTAGTCCCATCTGAATCAGTACATTAAAATCTCAGGTGTCGGGTGAAAATAACTGCAGCTCAGACGTTGTTTAGAAAACTAATCCCATCCAAATAGGGCTGCTGTGGCTCAGGTGGTAGAGCGGGTTGTCCACTAATCGCAGGGTTAGCAATTCAAAGCCCAGCCCACATGACTCCACCTGCCAAAGTGTCCTTGGGCAAGACACTGAACCCAAAGTTGCTCCCAATGGCAGGCTAGCGCCTTGCATGGCAGCTCTGCTGTCATTGGTGTGTGAGTGTGTGTGTGAATGAGACACAGTGTAAAGCGCTTTGTAGAACCACTAAGGTTAAAAAAGGTGCTATATAAGTGCAGACCATTTACCATTTTGTCTTTCCTTACTATGACAGGCACAGATATAGAGGCTTCAAGAGTCTAAAATGAATAAGTTCCAAGATGTAGTTTCAGTTCGACCAAAATTCGAATAACCAGATTTTGTGCGCATGTGTGGGACTTTTAACTATAAACCCAATTTTTTTAAATGGTGACTTTGCTCTGTTACAATGCTCAACATTTAAGTATTTACCAATTTAAGCTTTTTATATTCACCAGATGAAGAGTTTTGGGTGTATGTATATACATTATAATTTAATTTATAATTTTTTTCACCAGATGAGGTTTTATAAGGAATAAGGTTTAAATTATTCACATGATATGACGTTGGAGACAACACGTGCTGACGGGGCACTTTTCTATTGTGTCACATTTTTCTTTGCATGCCCTTGCTTCAATTTAGAACACTTCATCTAATCAAAATAACAAAGTATGCATTAAAGTGAGGATAACAATATGGATGAGTATAGTCAATGAAGAAAGATTTAGATCCCAGCGAATCCCCACGTTATTGTTTTTATTTCACCTCTAGAAACCACTGTTATAATGTAGAACTAAGCCGTTCTAACTGAAAACTCCTCCAGCGCTGGCCACAGAGGAACATGGAGGAATAAAAAATAAAATAAAAAAATTAACGGGAACAGTCGCCACAGATTTTTGCCGATAGACGATAGTTCCAAAAAGCAACTATAGGCACCGATTAATCAGTAAAACCAATATATAGGAGTCTACCTCTAATATACAGTGCCGTCCATTCAATTAAAATATTTAGAGTGAATCAGTGAATTGAGATGGTCACTACAGTGTCTTAACCCATAACTAAATAGGCTTAGAATAAAATACTATCAAGTACAGTATACCAAATGTTAGATACAGGATTATAAAAATATCTGGGGCATTTTAGCTTGACCTAATCTATTACAGCATGTATACCTCACTCAGCATCCTCAGGATTTCAGAGCCCATTCCATAACCTAAAGAGCAGATGAAGAAATATACATTAGTTTTATATGCCAGACATGTGTTGATATGGATCATGGTAAGAGAGTCACCACTTTTTTGAAACCGCAGTGGTAACAGGTGGGATTTTTATACCTCTGAACTCCTTCATGACATAGAAGTCCTCCAGATAAAGCAGCTTTCCAATCCAGGGGTCATAGGTGAAGTAGTACATGGCAAAGCCAACCACTGTATAACCTACATATACAGGAGGATTTTTTTGCGTCAATGACTTGTGTGTAAAATGATATTTTAATTGATAGTACACCTGAGGTCATGCAAACAATGGGTTAAGATGGGCATAATGGAACATAAATGTGAGACAGCATCATGGTCAACATGTGATGATTCAGCGGAACTGACGTCAGATGATTATCGGGATGCATGACGTCACCCATTCCCATATGTTCAGAATGTAACTTGCATTGTAAATGATATGTAGTATTAGAGATTGCATTGGTGTGGTTAATATTAAATTGGGATATTTAAAAATATTTTTGGACTTGCCCTCTATGGACTGTTTATCTTTCGGTACTTCAGCAACGACGCAGTGATAAAACGGATGATCTCCGAAACCGTCCTCAAGTAACTCTGAAAAAATAAAACAAACAAAGAAATCATATTTAGACACGTTCAAATAAAATATACTAAAACACTAAAATCAGTTAAAAAAAAAAAAATTAAAAACAAAAAGAAAAAAAAAGTACCCTTTTCGGTTAGGACGACCTGTTCCTCCATTTCCTCAAATTTGGCGAGTTCCTAAAATTAAATAAATATTGAAAATGTTCCATTTCGACATAATTCGACTCACTTTTACACGTATGTGTCATACTTTAGTATTTGTTTACCTTTATGAGTCGCAATATGTCAGGCACGTCCTTGGGTTCGGCTTTCCGTAATATAAAATTGGCCATTTTCTTCTTTTACTCTTCTTTCCTTTTCTTACTAGTCCTCGGTATGTGAAAAGCAGTAAGATTTGTTTCTTCATTCGGTTCTAAGGGGGGTACCCTCAGCAGAAAGTCCGGGTTTCTAACCCTTTCAGTCAGGAATCACATGAAGTCTGAAGTCGCTGAAGCGCTTTCTTTGTCAGGACAAACTGTTCGAGACGTATTTATATGCGACTGGTGCTCTGACGTCATCGACAGGAAGTGGGTCATGCTACAGAAACGGGTCGTGTCTAGAAGGTAACCCCCCTGTTAACTAAAGTCTCGCGAGAGCCGCATTGAACGTTCACACACTGTTTTTTTGTGTTTATTTAGACTCCTACAGAAACCCTGCACCTAACCCTAACCTTAACCCTACCACTAAATCTAACCCTAAACCTAACCTAAGCAACGGCGAAAGAGACTCTCGCGAGACTTAGGCTGTCGAAGGGTCACCTTCTAGACTCAGCCACAGAAACGTCCACATTTCCGTCCCCAGCCTTCAGGTGCAATATATTTGCATACTTTAATCATATAAGATGCTGTTTGAAGTTGAACAGTTATACCTATTTGAGCCATGAATTTCGCATTTTAAAAGGAGCATTTAAAAATGACTTATTAATGTGCTATTTTATTGTTGCATTTAATTGCATTCTAAACATGAATTAAATACATGATTTATTAATGCACAATTGTATTGTTAAATATAATGTAATTTTTAAGCATGAGTTAAATAAACAAATGTAAATGTGTCTATTTATTTGTCCATTTATAAACTGATTTATTTATTCACGTTTTTATTTTCATATGAACAGATTGATAATTTATTTCATAGTTCTTTTTTAAATGGCAGTCCACGGCTTCCATATGAATAAGGTAAAATTTGTTTTTGATCAATTATATAAACATCCAATAACCATAAAAGTGCTTGTCCCCAAGGTCATGTATCAAAGTTCAGGGCCCTATATAGAGTTTAAAAATACATTTCTCTCCCATTTTAAATATAATAATGTATACCTCAATATCACATTGCTTTATTACATAGATAACATAACTAATGAAATCCCAATTAAACATTATATATAATATGATGTAAATTGTTGTCCCCTGAAGTCATGTCAGTGGTGTTACCACTTAAAAACCCCTTGTTAGTAAAAAAGCATCCAGATTTTGACATCGCTTACTGCATCCTGCATCCTACTTGATGATGTTCTATCAAGAATGGCACATTTTAAGTTTTCTGGCCCTTTTCAATGATCAGAAATGTCCTAATTTGTCTCATAATTTAAAGAATATAAAACAAATGGATGAAATGACATGCTTTAGAGAAGCACACTGAATAAAAGAAAAAGCGGCTCTATTGAAAATAACTTGAAATCAACTTAATACATTTATGTTTGAGATGAGAACATAATTATATTGTGTAATTTCCAAGTGATATTTAACACAGTCATCAAAAATTTGCTATCAAATTCAGATTTCTAACTCAGTGTGATTTTTACTGGTTTCTTCATGAACTTATTTAAAATAAGCTAAGCTATTAAAATAATGCAACACAATTATTTAGCATTTGGTTTTAACTTAATTTCACTGTGTACAATCCATTTATGTTCACTTAATCCAATTGTTTTGGGACTATGTAAATAATATTTGTTGCATCAATGTATTGCTGAAACTGGAGGATTTCCAGTTCATGATTTGCATGGGACTGGATTGGAAGGGTACATTTTATATATATATATATATTCTTTTTTTTTTTTCGGAGGTAACCATTGTGGAGAAGAGTGGAGCTAACGGTTACAGTAGGTCTAGGTTGCGTATGTTACTACTGAAAAATCAGTATGTATTGCTTTTCTCAGAGGCGATTCTAGGATTTCGATCTTAGGGGGGCTCAGCCCCCAGTGACACTATTAGATGTGCACATTTTATGTATTCCACTCTTTAGCATAGATAGTGTTTACATCATTCAAGACAGCCAGTTAATATACTATACATTCAGAATATTGTAATTTTTTTATATTAAACACTTATAAAGTTAAATAAAAACTGAAACCGTTTAAAGAACCATTCAAAGATATTTTTTATTTATTTTCCATTTATTAACAAATTAAAAGAAAATTGTGTTTATTATAGAAAATCAATAATTTCGCAACTACTATAGATTAAAGTTCTATTAAACACCAGAAAAAATTTGAAAAGATGTAAATGCTGCGTTCAATTAGAAAATTCAAAAAGAATTTAACACAATTACATCAGAAGTAAATGTAACTAAATTACTGAAAAATTAAGAGTAATCCCTTACTTTTTCAAAAGTAAATTAAATACAGTAGTTAATTACTTAGTAATGCATTACACCCAACACTGTTTAGTATACATTCAAAGATTACTTCAGACTTTTTCACTTATTCGTTTAGTAACCATTTTTGTAAATCACACTTTTACGCCAGTAGGTGCAACAAATGAGCTTTGGGTCATTATTAAACCACTGATAAAGCACAGAGACATACACAACTGAAACAAGTCTAATTATACTTTATTTAAATCAGTGTGTCTGCTAAGAGACTTTATCTGTGTTTAAATATCATAAGCATTTTCCCTGCAAATGACAACAAACTATATCATATTTTGAACTGCTCTGCATGACCTTCAGGGACTACACAAAAAAGACAACATATCCTAAAAATAATTACAGGTTTTATTTAAGTCCTGATGTCATTGTAATGTCATTAATCACTATTACTCTTAATTAATCCAGACCGTTTCTCTCCTTGTTAAACGAGATTACTGAACTAAACCATATATATATATATATATATATATATTATATGCTAATGTATATGTTGCTAGCTAGCAACAATCTGCAAGGTTCAATAGAGTCTAATTTTTAGACAAAAAGATGCTTTTGTTAGTAACAAATTAAGATAATGCTTACTCAAAATGGTGTGCGTAATTTCAGTCACATTTGACATTTCATTACATCTTAATATTCTATAAACAAATTCATCTCCATTGTGATGGGATCAGTCAATGTGAGCCCATTTTTCATATCAAATCTATTTGCCCCACTTAAGAAAAACAATGAGTTTAATAGAGGCCTTTAGCTCCTGCAACAGGGGGTCTTTTTACCCCAAATGCTATCCTTTCACTTATTGGACAATTATTAAAAATAATAATAATTATATAATCACCTTGAACAAAATTGAAAATGACAAATAAGTATTTTGTCTCAAAATAAATGTGATAATTTCCAGGATATGCATTAGCTACATACATTTACAACATTTAAAAAAATATAAAATATTAGATAAAATTGCCTCAAAATCGACCTTTAGATGTTACATGCAATGATCTCATGGAAGAGGAAAAATTAGCAGTGCATAGTGACAAACAGGGGCTTAGGAAAGTGCTGTGGTAGTTTTTGATGCTATTTATTGTTTTGGGAGAAAATCAAATCAAAGGAGCCTTTTACCCTGTTGTACTACTCTATTTCTAATCTCATTTTAGTCATTAATATTGGAGGATTACAGTCTTTGGAGCTTCATTGTGTCACTGGTGTTACCAGTGTTTTTTGATCATATTTGACATATAAATGTATTTATATTAATTGACTGTTGCTTCATTCAAGAGTAAGGATAATAAGGACTGTATCATTCTATTTTAATGCCTGTCCTTCAAATATTTTCTTCATTTCAGATATTATGGTGCTAATGAGCAAACGCCACACAATCACACTTTTTACAATTACAAACCTAATCGAAACTAATAAAAGCTTAATCTCTTTTAATAAAAGCTTAATTTTTGGCATTATAATAATCATTCTGTGCCTGTTACTACATGTGCAGAATATATTGAGAAAAAACTTTTCTAAAATGTATTATAATAACATTTTAATAGTGACATAAAGATGACACAAGCTTTCTTTTTCATTATAAAAATAAATAAATAAATAAATAAAAAATAATAATAATCTGTTAGCTGACATATAGTATGTGGATTCATTCAGTCAAGGGGCTAACCAAAACTTTAACCAAAGTTTAAATGTTTAAAAATAAAATATATTTTCAGACATTTTGCTATCCCAGAAGTGGATGTTTCTGTAGAATGACCCAAGTTGTGAGTTTTGTTTTAGACTTGACTAGATCTGACTCTGACCAGTAGTACAGCAATATAGCCAGTATAAACCAGACCAAAAGACCAAAACTTCCATTGTAAGTGCCTCACCGTAACCACCAAATAAAAAAAGGGGATGAGGGTAACGGGGTAAGGGATGGGCAAGGAGGAGGCAGGAACAGGCTAAGCAGTCAATGTAAAGTTTAATGATAAAACTCAACATAAAACAAACATAAACAAACGTAGACACACACATCCAACGAGGCCGCGTGCATCTCCCTCTCTCTTGAACTGGCGCCTCCGGCTCTTCTTTATCCCTCTCTCGACTGATTAACCTGATCCTGGGCCCGGCCCCGCCCTCCTCCTCGTCACAATGAGTTATAATAATTTTTTGTGGTAATCAACATTATGCCACAAATGCTGTCGATTGAGCTTAACTTGTATTGAACCTGGAATATTCTTACTCATTTTACGTCATAGCTTTTCTTCGTTTTACATTCTTCAAAATCCTAAAACTTTCTGTTCAAATGGGATTTTAAATATCCAATTTTTAATATGTTCTCAGAACTTTCGACCCCACTGTATGTTTCAAAGTACCATGGTATTACCATCTGATACCATCACTGTTACTGTACCATGGTAATGCCACTGTACTATTTATGGGATCTGAAAACTGTTTGCTATTTTCAAATAAAAATAAGAATGTTAGCTGACTGCCATGCAAAAGTTTATAGCTTTTCCTTAGGGTGTCATAATATCAAGCCGAGGCAGGAAAGTCATAATTCACAGTTTGCATAAAAGCCTGTTGCCTAACTCAACAGCTAGCTACTACTTGTGATGATTCTCTAAGCCTGTATCCTGAATGTTATGTTTTCAAACTCTGTGCATTGAAAGTTGAAGAAAGATCTTACTGTACTATGTAATCTAGCTAACTCACTTGGTACACCTCCAATTTCTCCAAGATAGAATTTATTTTTTACTTGCATGTGATTTTACAAATAGCACCCATGTTGATTTACACTTTTAAAGAAAGAGTTCACCCAAAAATGAAAATTCTGTCATTATTTACTCACCCTCATGTCATTCCAAACCCATATGACTTTCTTTCCTCTGTGCCCTAGAAAAGGAAATGTTTAGCAGAATGTTCACACTGTTTTTTTTTGTTGTTTTTTTTTCCATGGAAGGAAAGAATGTAGTGTCCAAAAAAATGCCTTAAAAGCTTCATAAAAGAAGTCCATATGATATATTCCAAGTCTTCTGAAGCCATACGGTAGCTTTGTGGATGGTACAGATCGAAATGTCAGTATTTATTCACTGAAAATCTTCCCCTACACCATAGATTAAACATGTTCAAACTTGCTGTTCTGCATTGATGTCAAACAAGTTGTGACGCAGGTTTTTGAATATATGCGCACAAAAATGAGATCTGAGAGAATTACTCATGAACTGCCCCTTTTGGGGTTTGAACCTACAATCTTTGGGTTACCAGCCCAGACCAACAAGCCACACCACCCGAAATTATAATTCATGTTATTTGTCACTGTCATTTCATCTTAAAACGTGTTTCTGAACCCGTTTATACTGTGTGTTTATATAGTCTACAGAACCACCCATGGAAACTCTGCAAACGTGTGAACATGACTTGTAGAGATCAAATGCCACAGAAATAGAACAGAATAGGAGGAAGCTGTTATATAACATAAATGTTGTAGACTTCAAAAGCTAATCTCACTGTTAAGGGAAAACAGGATATGTTAAAATTATATTTACATATTTGTCCTTTTGCGTTTAGAAAAAGGTTTTGGATGATAAGTCTTTGTCTTTAGATCTGGGAATGCTTGTTGTGTTACTAAATGGGGCTCTGTATTATTTTTGTCAGCGTATCTCCATAAAAATTCACAATAAAGGTAAAATAGAGTCTCTATCAGAGTCTGCCACATTTTTACATGTTTTCATTGACATGTTCAACTGTTACCTGGGCAGGTTCACTTGTACCAGGAGGTTGAGCGACAGCATATATTCTAAGATGGCAATGCTTACAATCTGAGAATGTGAAATGTCCTTAAGTTTTGGAATAGCACTATATTAATTGAACTCTTGTAATATATATTTATATTTATTAATCAAACAGACATTTACTGTGGTTCCTTGCACGTATCTCAGCAGTTCGGAGGTGAAATGTCTACTCTTTGGCGCTAAAAGCAAGTTAGACTTTCTCTCAAACAGATGAGTTTTTTAGGGCAAATGCACTATCGAGTTTTAAATCAATAAAACTGAACTCCCTACCTTAAACCTTAAACCTGAACCTAACCGATAGTGTCATAAAAGCAAATGTGAGATGAAAAACGCAATTGCTGAAGCAACCACATCTTTTTGTGGGGCTTCTACACTTTCGGCCCACGTGTTGGCTCGCATGCTCCTCAGGACTCGTACCCCGGTCCTTTACATTACAAGTGCAACGCTCTATCAGTGGAGCTACCGTGTAATTTGATCACTCTTGAACAAGCTTGTAAATGTAGTTGCAAACATTAAAACAAGTCATTCGCTATAGTATAAGTGTTTAGATGTCATAAGATAGCATTGTGTGAAAAATATGAACTGATAATCTTCTGTTATACACGTGATTTGTATGAAAGGGAATAAAAGACACCTGTCTTTTTTTTGCACCTCTAGTGTTCATTTAACCAGGAAACTGCTGCGAGACATACAACGAGCCATTTAAAAATAATTTTGAAAAGATCTAGGTACAGTATAATAATGTGATTCAATGAGAACAGGTTGGAATACAATAAAAGCAGAAGCAATTATCGAGGAAGTGTTTAATTTCAGCGCCTCTAGCATCACTAAACAGAACTGGAAAAACAGGGTTCAGAAATCTCTCCCCATCTCCCATTGGCTGTACAATCAGACAGCTCCATACTTTAAGGTGAAATCAACATACAAATGCTTACTTATATAGTTGATTCTGTACATTAAGCAGGAATGTAAGTATTTTAACATTGAAAATTTAACACACATCAGCTTTACCCTTTATACTCTGGTGCAATTTTGGGTTGCCGGTCGCAATTTTTCACACTCAAATTTAAAAGCTCACCATTCACACATACTGTGGACTAACTGCAATAAATTGGTCTCATTTTTCAGAGGACCACCCAAATAATAAAAAAAGGACTCCAATTCTTCATAAATAATATTGTATGTGTTTATAATCGTATGATAAGCAGAAAGTTTTTTTTGAAAACTTTTTTTTGTTCTTGTCCTTACTTTGTAAACATGTAATTCTGGTTCTGTTCACTCTACCTCACTTTAAATAGTCTCATTTTATTCCACTAGATGGCAGAAAGCACTAGAAAAAAAGATTTTTTTCTCTATCACATTCCATCACTATATACAGATCTAAAATATAGGTGGCGCTCTAACGTATTTTAGCCCTCACAGATGTGCTCGTCCATAGACATTCAGTCTAATTTTCAGTTCAAGCACCACCCTCATTGTTTCATTGAATATCTCGGCCTCTGAGTGGACTAGAAGCTCAATCTAGGTGTCATTAGAAAGCTGAGATCCTTTCCTTTGAGATGATGTATAACATTTTATCATCAATAGTCGAAAACATATTTTTCTGATGATTTGTTTTGCATGCTTTTCCTTCTGAATGGCATATTTTGTTCTGGACATCTAAGATACAACATTGGATTATTCACACAAGCAAGCTCACAGACAATTAAACCATGGTTAATTTTTTAGAAAACTCCCTAAGGTAAAAGCAGATATAAAGTTTTTGGGTACTTGGTGCTTACAGCAGCAGTTATTGGAGCATAAAAGAGACATTTGTATTTGATGACTTACAGAAATCATATTTCACTTTGTGATTCTTTTGAAAATCTTTCAAACTGTTCCTGAGAGTGAGAGATTTCATTTGATATAAACTCAACAAAAAAAGAAACGTCCCTTTTTCAGGACACTGTATTTTAAAGATAATTTTGTAAAAATCCAAATAACTTTACAGATCTTTATTGTAAAGGGTTTAAACAATGTTTTCCATGCTTGTTCAATGAACCATAAACAATTAATGAACATGCACCTGTGGAACGGTCGTTAAGACACTAATAGCTTACACACGGTAGGCAATTATGGTCACAGTTATACAAACTTAGGACACTAAAGAGACCTTTCTACTGACTCTGTAAAACACCAAAAGAAAGATGCCCAGGGTCCCTGCTCATCTGTGTGAACGTGCCTTAGGCATGCTGCATGGAGGCATGAGGACTGCAGATGTGGCCAGGGCAATAAATTGCAATGTCCGTACAGAGAGACACCTAAGACAGTGCTACAGGGAGACAGGAAGGACAGCCAAGTGTAACAACACCTGCACAGGATCAGTACATCCGAATATCACACCTGAGGGACAGGTACAGGATGGCAACAACAACTGCCCGAGTTACACCAGGAATGCACAATCCCTCCATCAGTGCTCAGACTGTCCACAATAGGCTAAGAGAGGCTGGACCTAGGGCTTGTAGGCCTGTTGTAAGGCAGGTCCTTACCAGACATCACCGGCAACAACGTCGCCTATAGGCACAAACCCAACTTCGCTGGGCCAAACAGGACTGGCAAAAAGTGCTCTTCACTAACGAGTCACGGTTTTGTCTCACCAGAGGTGATGGTCGGACTCGTGTTTATCGTTGAAGGAATGAGCGTTACACCGAGGCCTGTACTCTGGAGCGGGATCGATTTGGAGGTGCAGGGTCCGTCATGGTCTGGGGCAGTGTGTCACAGCATCATCGGTCTGAGCTTGTTGTCATTGCAGGCAATCTCAATGCTGTGCGTTACAGGGAAGACATCCTTCTCCCTCATGTGGTACCCTTCCTGCAGGCTCATCCTGACATGACCCTCCAGCATGACAATGCCACCAGCCTTACTGCTCGTTCTGTGCACGATGTCCTGCAAGACAGGAATGTCAGTGTTCTGCCATGGCCAGCGAAGAGCCCAGATCTCAATCCCATTGAGCACGTCAGGGACCTGTTGGTTCAGAGGGTGAGGGCTAGGGCCATTCCCCCTAGAAATGTCCGGGAACTTGCAAGTGCCTTGGTGGAAGAGTGGGGTAACATCTCACAGCAAGAACTGGCAAATCTGGTGCAGTCCATGAGGAGGAGATGCACTGCAGTACTTAATGCAGCTGGTGGCCACACCAGATACTGACTGTTACTTTTGATTTTGACCCCCCCTTTATTCAGGGACACATTATTCCATTTCTGTTAGTCACATGTCTGTGAAACTTGTTCAGTTTATGTCTTAGTTGTTGAATCTTATTATGTTCATACAAATATTTACACATGTTAAGTTTGCTGAAAATAAAAGCAGTTGAAAGTGAGAGGACGTTTCTTTTTTGCTGAGTTTATGACTTGTCCATTTAGGTGCTATGTGAAGGACTTTTATTTTCATATAAACATTTCTACCGCATTACCTTTAGGGGATGCTAATTTTAAACATGAATGTTTTGAGGCCTTATTTAGTTATTTTTTGTCACTACATGCAAAAGTTATGATAAAGTTCAGATTCTAAGCTTTCAAATAATACCACATATGCCTAACTTATGCATCCAGGGACTTCAGGGTATTAAAGGTGCAGTATGTAAGATTCAGAAACCCTTGTTATTAATGACACCGGTGGCCATTAAGTGAACTGCAGCCAGCTACCTGTTGCTCGTGCTCGCACTCGTGCACACACTCCATAGGGTTCATGCTGACAGATGAGGTAGCATAATTAAAATTAGACAGTTATGTTTGTTTTACTACAAACTTTGAGACTAAACTAAAACTACTTATCAGCTAACATAGCATACTGATACACACGTACAGCTACATACTACCGAACTATACCAGACAGTTTACTGTTGCAATGCAGTTATGTTGCACTATTGTATGTTTTGTATGTCATATGTTGTACTACGATCAAGAAACCAGTGTATTTGCTTAAATTGATCCTGTTTTCCTGACTTTTAGTATAAAGTGAAGATCGTTAGCAGGCAAGATCAAGTTAGCTAAAATGACACAGATCAATCCTTATGGCTCTATATTTCACATGCTTTGCAGTTATGTAAGCTTACCTGTCCAATAAGAAGAACACCAATTCAGGGTCGGTTTTCATCCCCAAAACTGAACGAAGTTTCCCTCCAGGAATCAAATGTCCTGCCGATGTTCATCTAGCTTTCGCTCGACCATGATCACGTTCCCGCTTATCCAGACGGGATTCAATAGATAAATGTTTTTTTTTTTTTTTTTGGCTTACTCAGAGTTTGTGTAGGAGTCGGTGTTGTGCTGGGAGCCGGACGTTTGCTGGATTCCATCTCTAAGATAATGTTACCTAGTGTTGCAGTTTGTTATCGCTGTTGAATAGCGGAAGAGAAGCACTGAGGCAAGACTCTCAGGAGCGTGCATAAATCTCACATCCTTTGGATTTTCCAGGCAAAACCATCCCGCTCCCTTCGAATGAAAATCAGTCTACAGGCTTTAATAGGCAACCTAGGAAGTCCGGGAAGGGCTCATTGTTTAAGTTGCATTACAAGCCATTCACACATTGGCAAAAAAAAGTTTGCTTTCAAATGATACCTCATATGCTTGACTTATGTATACTGAGACTTTAACATTTTAAGCGTACATTTTTTTTGCGATATAGAGCCCCCCTTAGAGTTTAAGAGGTTAATCCCATTCATCAATAATCCAATGTACTGGATCATTATTCAAATACATATGTGACGAGGAGGAGGGCGTGGCTGGGCCGTGATGGAGCACAGCCAGCGCTGAATCAGCTGATCAGCGGGAGACCGAGTTGAGGGGCAGCCGGAGACGCTGGTTCGAGAGAGAGAGACGCATGCGGCCTCGTTGTAAGTGTGTTTGTGTTTGTTTATATTTGTTTTATGTTGATTTTCTCATGTCGCGGAGTCCTCGCCGCTGCCATCCACCAGGGGAGCAGCCGTGACCGTCTGCCTGGGGACGGAGCTGTTCCGTCCACCAGGGGCCGGAGGACTCGCTGCCGTCCACCGGGGGAGGAGCGAGCTGGCGTCCGCCAGAGGGCGGAGGAGCATTTGAGGTCCGGGCGATAGCGTGTCCGGGAGATGCAGAGCAAGTTCTTCTCTCTCTCTCCTCTCTCTCTCTGTGTGTCTCTGCTCACCCTTTCCCTCTCCCCACGCCTCCCCTCGTCTCTCCCCCAGGTTCGCAGGAGGCGAGGTGGACCACTTGCTGACAGAACGGCCGGAAGGGCAGCGTCTCCCCTCCAGAGATGGGGGGGGGAGTTAGTCAGAACGGTGGTGCCTCACCCTGAATCAGTCGGGGGAGGAGTGTGATGAGGAGGAGGTCGTGATGATGCACTGAATCAGCTGATCAGCGGGAGAGTGAGATAAAGGGGAGCCGGAGATGCCAGTCCAAGAGAGAGAGAGACGCACGCGGCCGCGTTGCATGTGTGTCTGTGTTTGTTTATGTTTGTTTTATGTTGAGTTTCTTATTAAACTCTATGTTGACTGTTCAGCCGGTTCCTGCCTGCTCCTTGCCCAACCATTACCTGTTACAACATATATATGATTTTTAGTCTAAGAATGATCAAATTTGTTCAGATCTTTGAAAGTACGATAATGTGAAAATGGCACCTACCTATAGGTTTCATGATGAGGGAAATCATGCAAAACGCAGACTTTGACTTCTGAGATAATGGAAATTAGATATATTGGAAATGATTTATTGTTAGAACAGTAAAAAAAGCTTTTGTACCTCTTTATACATTTTTAAGCATTCCTAAGTAAAACAGTGATCTGATGACAAAATAAGCTAAGTGGCAAAATATCGGTATCATTATCGGCCTATATATATAAAAAAATTTTTTATCAGTATTGCATTGGCCAAAAATTTTCACAAAGCCAGCTCTGAAGCTGTTTGCAGTTGTTACCAAACTATTACCAAACTGCTGCATAAGGTACAGGCTACTATAAATACTTAATGTAGTAAAAGCATGTCTAGTGTTAAACTGTTAACAAATGCAAGTAGCTTCAGTCCATTGTCCGGCCTGTATTTCTGAATGGGATATAATGAGCACTGACTCATTCATATCCGCTCTCAGCTGGAATTCTTGACAGGGAGACTTATAGGATGATGTCAGGCTTCCTCTGACGACACTGATACTGAGTCACGTCCAACACCCTCAACCCAACAATATAGCTTTACAAAAAGCTCTGTAAAGAGTCTAAGAGAGTTCATGGTATAGGAAAGTATTGTTATTTTTGCAGGTATGTATTTCCTTTAGGCAAAACAAATGCTTCTCCGGGATGGTGACAAAACTCTTTCTGTTAGTTTTGAAAGTATAGTATTCTGTTGAATGCCTACAGGGGCCTAAAAAACTGCAAAAGTATGTTTTGTCATATGACAACCATTAGCAGCTGATTTAGTTCAATAGCCATTAAAATGCTCAACCTAGCTCAGTTGGTAGTTGCAGAAACAATAATGATGTGTACTCATTCTTGGCACCAGAGTGCCATAAGAAAGAAAGAAAAAAGGAAGGAAAGAAAGAAAGATCACTTTCCATCTGCCTGCAGGACTGTGCAATGATGCCTGTAATTCACATTCAGTTTGGCCCTTTTCCCAGGAATGTCCCAGGAATGTCTCGGAGAAAAACAGTACACTCCCACGTTTTACGTGTCAACACTGTTTGGGGTAAGCTATTTTGAAACTACCTTCCTAAGAAAATGTATTTAGCTTCACGACAGGCTACTAACAAAAAATAACTGACTACAATAAAGCTATTTAAAGAGGCACTATATTTCTGAATTGGCTATGTAACTATGATATAATTAACATATTGTATTATAGAGCAGTATTAATCTGGCACAAAACAATTTGGATTTCAATTAGAGTGACAGGCTGACAGCATTAAACTAGAACAAATACATATACACTAAATACACAAATAAAACTAGTATCACCTAAATCTATTTAACCGAGTCGAAAACATAGTGTAAGAGCACATTTAAAGGAATATTCTGGGTTCAATTCAAGTTCAGCTCAGTTGACAGCATCTGTGGCATAATGATGTATTTCGACTCACTAGTGCATCTCTTATGGCCAGGAGAGTGAGGTTTACACACTGCACAGCTATCACATACCAGCTGGCTACTGTTACATATGCACAAATGCACAAAATCTTAGCGATCCTATAAATAGACTGATAACACTTTACAATAAGGTTCCATTTGTTAATATTAGTTGACAACATTAGTGAACATGAACTATGAACAATACCTATTAAGCATTTATTAATCTTGGTTAATTTCAACATAAAGAAATACAATTTTAAAATCAAAAGTTGTACGTTATCATTATTTAATGCACTATGAACTAACATGACCTAACAATGAACAATCATATTTTTATTAACTAACATTAACAAAGATTAATAAATGCTGTAAAAATATATTGTTCATTGTTAGTTCATGATACCATTGGTACATGATCACAGGACTTAATTACTATAGACCTGTCGCCCTGACGTCTGTGGTCATGAAATCATTTGAGAAACTGGTGTTGGCCCACCTGAAGAACATCATTGGACCCTTTCTAGATCCCCTTCAATTTGCTTATCGAGCAAACAGGTCTGTGGATGATGCAGTCAACATGGGATTGTATCATATCCTGCAACATCTGGACAGACCAGGGACATATGCAAGGATCCTTTTTGTGGACTTCAGTTCGGCTTTCAACACCATCATCCCAGCTATACTCCAGACTAAACCACACCAACTCTCTGTTCCCACATCTATCTGTCAGTGGATTACCAGCTTTCTGACGGACAGGCAGCAGCTTGTGAGACAGGGGAAACTCACTTCCAGCACCTGTACAATCAGCACTGGTGCCTCCCAGGGATGTGTGCTCTCCCCACTACTCTTCTCCCTCTACACCAATGACTGCATCGCCAAGGACCCCTCTGTCATCGGCCTCATCCGAGATGACGATGAGTCTACAGAAGGGAGGTTGAACAGCTGGCTTTCTGGTGCAGTCAAAACAACCTTGAGCTGAACACGCTCAAAACGGTGGAGATGATAGTGGACTTTAGGAGGAGCACCCCAACACTGACCCCCCTCACCATTCTAAACAGCACTGTGGCAGCAGTGGAGTCATTCAGGTTCCTGGGCACTACCATCTCACAGGACCTGAAGTGGGAGACACACATTGACTCCAATGTGAAAAAGGCCCAGCAGAGGTTGTACTTCCTTCCCCAGTTGAGGAAGTTCAATCTGCCACAGGTGCTGCTGATACAGTTCTACTCAGCAGTCATTGAGTCTGTCCTCTGCACTTCAATAACTGTCTGGTTTGGTGCAGCTACGAAATCGGACATCAGAAGACTATAAAAGACAGTTCGGACTGCTGAGAGGATTATTGGTGTATGTGTGTATGTATGTATGCGTGTGTCTGTGTGTGTATGTACGTATGTGTATAACTATTTTTTTATTATTATTATTATTATCTATGTCTTGTTGCTGTTTTTGTATTGTTGTACACTGGAAGCTCCTGTCACCAAGACAAATTCCTTGTACGTGTAAGCATACTTGGCAATAAATCTAATTCTGATTCTGATTCTGATACCTAATGCAGTAACTAATGCTACCGAGTGTAAAGTGTTACCATAGACTTTTTTTTAATGTAAAATATCATTTCTTTTTTTATTTGAATTTGAGGTGAAATGTGACCCGGACATGGCAGGTTTCATGAGATTCACCAATATGTACAGTATAAAACTGGGCAAGCATTACCCCTTATATGAAACATTTGAGAAAAAAAAAAAAAAGAAAGAAAAATCACATGGACAAACTTTTTTCCATTTATGATTAAGTATAAAGACAATATACAGAATAGTGTATATGAAAAGACACATCCATTTAAACAACAGTACACTAAATTGTAAGTAGAAAGACCCTAAAACCACAACTCTTTTTAATCATCTAGACTAAACACTACACACAAATTAATATTAGTCTAAGACACTGTAAGTTTCCTCCTGTAGATTGCACCGTCCAAACATCCTGCTCACTCCTCGTGCATCATCTTGAGGAGGTTCTGTTTGTCAATCTTGAAGAGCCTCCATCCTTCTTCCAGGGAGAGATCTGAAGCTCCTCGCCGCTTGTAGAACTCGATGGAGGATTTGTTCCACTCCGCCACGATGAAGTGCATACTACTGCACCGAGTCCTGACCGCCGTCTAGAGAGAAAAAAAAGTTAATGATTAGAGCACACAGCCACTAAGAACATTGGAAGGGCCATATATTGTTAGATTATCAACCTGGGATTCTACACTTTGAGCTCTGGCAATTAAGTCTGAACAATATGCAAGTATTGCTTCCTTATAGCAGGCTAGTTAGGCTAGGCTAGCAGTTGCATTGTATTGATCTGTTCGGTTGTTATAGTGAAAGGTTTAAACTTACTTCACTCAGTTTCTTCAGGATTTCAGATCCAATACCAAAACCTAGTGTGGGGAGGAGGAACAGTTTAGTTAAATTTCTAATATAATTGTGTCTTAAGTCTGACTGACATCACAAATGTATAAAGCCACAGTCATACCCCTAAATTCCTCCATAACGTAGAAGTCTTCCAAGTAGAGCAGTTTTCCAATCCAGGGGTCATAGGTGAAGTAATACATGGCAAAGCCAACAATCACATGAGCTGGAAAAAAACAAAAAGCTGAAAAGTCACTCTAATGTGTCAATTATAAGGAACCAACATTTTTAACAGCTTGAAATCTCAGAAAACACTGAGTTTGTATAGAGACGAACCCCATTCATTTGTAATTTATGGTTTTATGGAATTAATTTTGGAAACCACTTCTATGGGATCATTGCCATCACAACCCTCCCCATACACCACAGTCACCTCATTCCAGGTGTCAAATTTTCAGTTAATCGTTGTATTGAAAATCTCATTCAGTCTCACTTTTGTTGTGTTGATTTGCATGTTTATGGCAGTTATGAGTAACAAATCCGTTTGATTCATCCGTTATAAGGTTGTTAGTTTTGGGCATATCTTTGTGTGGTGTAAGGTTGGTGATGTCCCGAGTGTTGTGGGCCTTACCTCTGGTGTAATGTATTTGTTACACTAATGTAACCGATCTTTCAGTTACCTCCCCGCCCACCCATGTACACGCCACGGGCAGTGTACACGGCGAAGCAAGAGACTGTAGCCTGAAGACAATAAATTACAGAGGGGGATTGGAGAAGTGTTCTTGGCAAATGTTCAACAAGTGAAAATCTTTGTGTAGAGAATGTTCTGGTTCACAACAGGCACTTTATATTACAGTGTTCATGTCACAGTGTAATTACTTAAAGGAACAGTTCACACAAAAGTAAAAAGCGTGTCATTTACTCACCGTTGTGTCGTTCCAATCCCGTTACTTTTTCAGTGGAACACAAAAGAATCTTCCATGGTTTAATGTCACTGATACCAAAATCACATTGGTTCTCGGTTGTAAACAAATGCAACACGCAAAATAGAATATGCACAATAGACAATGTTATTTGAGAGCTGCAGTGGAGGGGAAGATTTTTTGTGAATAACAACCTGAATTCCGGTCTGGTACTACTTTGTATGGACTGATTTTATGGTTGTTTGTTTTTATTCTATAAGTGCTTTACACCATTGGGCTGAACGGTTCTCATTGCAGAACCGTGCCATTCGGTTCCGATCCGGATTCGTTGACATGATTACATTCTTTTTCCAGGATTAGAATGGACTGACTGGGCAAGTGACCCATTTTTAGTTGCCACGTTACTAAAGCTGTTCCATCATAACGATGTCGGATTCGCGAACGAATCGTTATTTTGAACCGATTTTTTTTTTTTTATTCGATTCAAACAGATTCACAAAACCTTCAGTTAGAACCCTGAACTGTAAAGGGTGACTCTGTTTAGGGGTATGTGACGAGGAGGAGGGCGGGGCCGGGCCGTGACTACGCCGAGGAGAGGGATAAATGCAGCTGCGTGTGGCTCTCTCTCTCTCTAACTGCCGCATCCTGCTGCACTTATCCCTCTCCTCAGCTGAATAGCCCGATTAGGGGTCGGGCGTGCATAGTCACGGCCCGGCCCGGCCCCGCCCTCCTCCTCGTCACAGAGTAAAACTGTGAAATTGGAACAATGTTGTTAACAAAATGGGAATAATTGATATTATTAATATTTAGGGGTCAAGCACCAAAGATCCCGAGTAGCGTTCTCATTATTTTTATTATTCCGCCTTTGAGTCTATGGCAGCCCATAGAACCGTACGTAGGAAAGTTATGATAGAGCACACTGATAGAGGACACTTTAAAATATAAGTGACCTAAATTTAGGGTCTCTAAAACTTAGCGCCACGAACAGTTCAAAGTGCCACAAACGTTTCGGCCCATAACTTTTGAAGCTAGAATCCCATAACTTTAGAACCCACGTTTTTAAGGCCTAGAAACACAATTTTTTCCTCTGATTACATGGGTCATGCCGAGTCCCAATGGGTCGTTTCAAAACTCTGCCCACTAAATTTCCCGACATTTCAAATTTTCCGAAAAACATACTTTTCCTATCTCCTCCTAGGCCGTATGTCCGATTCGCACGAAATCTTCTGTGTATCATCTTGGGACATTCTAAACAAAAAGTTATTAAAATCTTTTTGATGGACGACACCGTTCTCGAATAACACTTCAACTAATTCGATGGCAAGCATGCCAAAATGGGCGTGATATATTTAGCATATACACACGAAACTCGCTATATGCCATCACAAGCATGATCTAAGGGTGCCTGCACAGTTTCGGCACAGCGCCACCAACAGTCAAGAAATATGAAAAATTGCTATTTTTGCAAATTGCATCTGAATAGTTTGGACTAAAATCATCAGACAGGTCTCTTTAGATTCCTTGGGGGATACCGAGTTGAATGATACCCAATTTTCCTTTGTAAGCCATATTGGAAGTTACCCATTTTGAAGTTTGTCATAAAATGCTGTATTTTACAAATGCACTGGCGTATCATTGCAAAACTTGGTGTCTATTGTCAGCACCATGCCCTGAGGGTACCTCTAAAGTCTGGGGCCAGAGCCACCTTGTGGTCAAAAGATATAACAAAATGTGTAAAAATGCTAATAACATTTGATAATTATGGCCTATTGTCCTGTCACTGCTCTCTTTAGATTACTTGAGTTATGCCGAATACGATGATACTCAATTTGCCATGGTTGACAATAATTCCTGTCTGCCGTTTTGAATTTTATTGAAAATCTACTTTTTCTAAACTCCTCCTAGGTCATACGTCTCACAAAATCGATTTGCACAAAATTTGACATATATCATCTAGGGACACTAACAATAAAATGTTATCAAATAGCGCACCAACGATTTGGATGGCAAGACGGCAAAAAGGATCTGAGGCTGTATCTTGGCAATGCTTCGGCATATTGACATGAAACGTTGTGTGTCTCATTGTCACAATACTCTGACCGCACCACATAAATTTGGTGACAGTGCCACTTTTTGGTCAAATGTTCTAATGAACTGTATTGTAATATAAGCAATTCTATTGATGTTTATAATACCACTTTTCTTAAATTAATCATCAGTAATGTCCAATCATTCTTCTTTACATGCCATTGGTGTGCTTGGCCCTGTACCTGCTGTTTGCAACTATATTTAACATTATTATTAATATTGACAACATTATTGTTAGTGATGTTGTAAACAATATGTTGGAACAGTAAACAACATATGATGCAATCTATTTGTCCTAATAGTGAAAATACGGTAAATGTTAAATTAAACGTAAAATGCTGCATGGAAATATGAGAACACTTAACTGAGGACTTGATTTTTAATTGTTCTTCGAACCAGTTAAATGAAATGAACCATCTGTCCTGAGTGTGGTTGGCCAACCTTGCTGAGAATTCCAGGCCGGGAACAGCTTGTTATAGTACTGAATCAAACCGTGCTCAGGTGGAAGCTTGGTTGATGGTGGAAAAGCGCCTTCTTTGGTGGTTACTATAAACTGTTGTTGTGTTGAAGAGAGCAGCATGAAGATTCTTACAAAATGTGTTCCACCGAAAAAATAACAGCATGCATAAGGATGAGTAAACAATGACAGAATTTCCATTTGGGTGTTTCAAACTAATGAACTACAAGTAATCAGTGTGTACAGTATACTGCATGTGTAACATGCACACTGAAATGCAAAGTGTTACCAAAGACTTGTTTTGCACCATTACGCACAGAAGCACATTTGGTGTGCCAAGTGTCCGTGAGAATTTACGCACACTTGGTGCACTCGCCTCAACCTGATTTGGAGAAAGGCAGAACAACAGAACATATTGTGCACTGAAACACAATATTACTCAGAAACAGGGCTGGTTTTGTCTTACCGTCAGCGCTCTGGTGCAATTTGGGCACTTCAGCCACTATACAGTGATAAAACGGGTGATCTCCAAAACCGTCCTCTAAGAGATCTAAAGGCAAGAGTGCAATTAGAAGACATGCCCATAAAGACTAAAAACTTTAAATAAATGTGCTCACCTTTTTCAGTTAGAATGACTTGATGTTCCATTTCCTCGTATTTTGCCAGTTCCTAATATAACCGTTACAGTTAAACAAGGTTTGAACATGATACATTTGCAACTAGTAACACTTTAAATTTCATTACCAAACAGTTTGAAGTGGCAAACATCTACAGTCTGTTTACTAGTAGTATTTTGTAACAACACGGCATAAAAACTGCATGAGCAGTCTGGTTTAAACCTGAGCTCTTACCTTTATGAGTCGCAATATGTCAGACACGTCCTTGGGTTCAGCTTTCCGTAATATAAAATTGGCCATTTTCTTCTTTTACTCTTCTTTCCTTTTCTTACTAGTCCTCTGTATGTGAAAAGTAGTAAGATTTGTTTCTTCATCCGCTTCTCAGAGGGCTACCCTCAGCTACAGGTGTGAGATTCGATCTCTCCTGTTTGGAAAGGCATTCAGAGGCTGGTTCGGTGAAGTATCAGCTGAGTGCGATGCTGGGATGTTTCCTCCTTTTATTGATGCTCCAAAGGGGGCAGAAACTTCCAAGCCACTCCCAGAATAAATGTGTTTGTGTTGTGCATAAGGCCCTTGCTATAAAAAGTGACCTGCCCCCCACCCCAAAGCAACATGGGTTAATGTTTATCCTTCTCGAAAGAAAATCACTGACTTCTGGAAAAAGGTTCCAGGGTTCAAAAGCAGATTGTCAGATCTCATTATAATAGGCTATCATTTAATATAACACAATGTGAGCTTAAGGAAACTCTGCTTTTTGGAATACATTAATATTTTGCCATGATTCTGGCTTTGTTGCTGGCTATTTTGCCATGACACACTCTTGTTATGTGTTGGCAACACAACTGGATGACTTAGCCTACAGTTGGTTTGATTTACATAGAAACTACTGTCATGTTTATAATGTAGGACAAAAGGCAAAGGACATTATTTTATGTAATTCAAAAGTGTCACAATGTTCACTGATTATTCTTGAGAAATTATTTAACAAAACTGTCAACTTGAGCAGTCCATGTTTATTGTCAGGGAGTATTTCTACAAGTTTTGCTTGATATTTGAAGTAAGTTCAGTCAGCCGGTGATTATTGCAAAATAAAGTCTGACGTCTTGTATCACACTGAAAGGGTTTAAGGGAATATTCCATGTTCAATATGTTTGAAAATATTACATGGGTTTTTCGTGAAAAATATACATAACTTATACATATACATAATACATACACTCACTGAGCACCTTATTAAGAAGACCTGTACACCTACTTATTCATGCGATTATCCAATCAGCCAATCATGTGGCAGCAGTGCAGTGCATAAAATCACGCAGATACGGGTCAGGAGCTTCGGTTAATGTTCACATCAACCATCAGAATGGGGGAAAATGTGATCTCATTGATTTGGAGCGTGGCATGATTGTTGGTGCCAGATGGGCTGGTTTGAGTATTTCTGGGATTTTCACACACAACAGTCTCTAGAATTTACTCTGAATGGTGCCAAAAACAAAAAACATCAAGTGAGCGGCAGTTCTGTGGATGGAAATGGCTTGTTGATGAGAAAGGTCAACAGAGAATGGCCAGACTGGTTCATACTGACAAAGTCTACGGTAACTCAGATAACCGCTCTGTACAATTGTGGTGAGAAGAATATCATATCAGAATGCACAACACGTCGAACTTTGAGGCGTATAGCCTACAACAACAGAAGACCAAGTCTGGCACTTTATTAAGAATATAATATTCCTAATAAAGTGCTCAGTGAGTGTAAATACAGGTGCATCTCAATAAATTAGAATGTCGTGGAAAAGTTCATTTATTTCAGTAATTCAACTCAAATTGTGAAACTCGTGTATTAAATAAATTCAATGCACACAGACTGAAATAGTTTAAGTCTTTGGTTCTTTTAATTGTGATGATTTTGGCTCACATTTAACAAAAACCCACCAATTCACTATCTCAACAAATTAGAATACATCATAAGACCAATAAAAAAAACATTTTTAGTGAATTATTGGCCTTCAGGAAAGTATGTTCATTTACTGTATATGTACTCAAAACACCTGCAAAGGTTTCCTGAGCCTTCAAAATGGTCTCTCAGTTTGGTTCACTAGGCTACACAATCATGGGGAAGACTGCTGATCTGACAGTTGTCCAGAAGACAATCATTGACACCCTTCACAAGGAGGGTAAGCCACAAACATTCATTGCCAAAGAAGCTGGCTGTTCACAGAGTGCTGTATCCAAGCATGTTAACAGAAAGTTGAGTGGAAGGAAAAAGTGTGGAAGAAAAAGATGCACAACCAACCGAGAGAACCGCAGCCTTATGATTGTCAAGCAAAATCGATTCAAGAATTTGGGTGAACTTCACAAGGAATGGACTGAGGCTGGGGTCAAGGCATCAAGAGCCACCACACACAGACATGTCAAGGAATTTGGCTACAGTTGTCGTATTCCTCTTGTTAAACCACTCCTGAACCACAGACAATGTCAGAGGCGTCTTACCTGGGCTAAGGAGAAGAAGAACTGGACTGTTGCCCAGTGGTCCAAAGTCCTCTTTTCAGATGAGAGCAAGTTTTGTATTTCATTTGGAAACCAAGGTCCTAGAGTCTGGAGGAAGGGTGGAGAAGCTCATAGCCCAAGTTGCTTGAAGTCCAGTGTTAAGTTTCCACAGTCTGTGATGATTTGGGGTGCAATGTCATCTGCTGGTGTTGGTCCATTGTGTTTTTTGAAAACCAAAGTCACTGCACCCGTTTACCAAGAAATTTTGGAGCACTTCATGCTTCCTGCTGCTGACCAGCTTTTTAAAGACGCTGATTTCATTTTCCAGCAGGATTTGGCACCTGCCCACACTGCCAAAAGCACCAAAAGTTGGTTAAATGACCATGGTGTTGGTGTGCTTGACTGGCCAGCAAACTCACCAGACCTGAACCCCATAGAGAATCTATGGGGTATTGTCAAGAGGAAAATGAGAAACAAGAGACCAAAAAATGCAGATGAGCTGAAGGCCACTGTCAAAGAAACCTGGGCTTCCATACCACCTCAGCAGTGCCACAAACTGATCACCTCCATGCCACGCCGAATTGAGGCAGTAATTAAAGCAAAAGGAGCCCCTACCAAGTATTGAGTACATATACAGTAAATGAACATACTTTCCTGAAGGCCAATAATTCACTAAAAATGTTTTTTTTATTGGTCTTATGATGTATTCTAATTTTTTGAGATAGTGAATTGGTGGGTTTTTGTTAAATGTGAGCCAAAATCATCACAATTAAAAGAACCAAAGACTTAAACTACTTCAGTCTGTGTGCATTGAATTTATTTAATACACGAGTTTCACAATTTGAGTTGAATTACTGAAATAAATGAACTTTTCTACGACATACTAATTTATTGAGATGCACCTGTATATGTATCTTTTTTACTTGTAGACTGATACAGACAGATAGACACAAGAGATGCAAATATGCCCAAGAGTGCAGCTGAGCGCCTATGTGAATTAAGGCGGAGGATCGGGGATGACCCAATAAGATATCAACAATACTTACAAAAAGAAAGAGAGTAAATTTTAAGATGAAAGCAACAGGGAAATTTAAAAAATGTAAAGACTTGAGTGACAGGGAGAAGAGATACACTCGTGCAAGATGGAGCGGAAGTCAAAAAGAGTACAAACGGCTTATACAGTGCATGTAAACGTGAATGCCACTCTCTTGCAATAACCCGCTTTCTCACAATTAGCAAAAAAAATGCACACACTGAAAGTATAACAGTCTTGTATCAAACAGAAATGGTCTAGTTTGCAATAATGACTGACTGACTGACTGACTGACTGTACATTATCCACTTATTACATAGATACCACATAAATTAAAGTAAATTGACATGAAATATTGATTTGAGTTGCAGCGTGAAGCATTTACATGTTTCCATTGATCATGATATAAATAATGTGTTATTGTTAGTTCATGTTACCTAATGTTGTTAACAAATGGAAGTGTTACCAAAATATTTGACCACAGAGTGAAGCGATTGACCAATAACAAGTATTCCTGAGAACCATTTAATAACATGATAAATTGCTGTAAAGAACTCATTTAAACCAGTGCACATGATGCAAAAAATATTTAACTTTTTTTTTAATTTGGATGTGCTATTGGATAATGTATTTACTAGCTAATATTAGAAACGAATGTTCTGTGTGAAGATTTTTCTGTTTTTCTTGTCATATGACACCAGTAGTACATTGATGAAAAATTTTCCAGAGTTGTTGCACCACACCTTTGACCCAAACAGCACATGCTCTGAATCAGAATCAGCTTTATTGCCAAGTATGCTTACACATACAAGGAATTTGTTTTGGTGACAGAAGCTTCCAGTGCACAAACAATACAACAACAAATATTGTTGTTGTGTAAAATAATTTGATTCATAATAAATAGAATACAAATAAAAAGCGAATAGAAAATATAAGTATATATAGAAACACAATAAGACAATATATATATATATATATATATATATATATATATATATATATATATATTATATGTAAGCACAAATACAAATCTGTTATATACAGATGCAAGGGAATGTAATGGCAGAAGAGGTAGGGTATGTTGGATAATTATAAATGGACTAAGCTGTGTTTTGCACATAGTTATTGCTCAATGGGGCAGTTTTAACTGTTCATAAGATGGATAGCCTGGGGGAAATAACTGTACCTGTGACTGACGGTTCTGGTGCTCAGAGCTCTGAAGCGTCGGCCAGAGGGCAACAGTTCAAAAAGGTAGTGGGCTGGGTGAGTGGGGTCCAGAGTGATTTTTCCAGCCTTTTTCCTCACTCTGGAAGTGTATAGTTCTTGAAGGGAGGGCAGGGGGCAACCAATAATCCTCTCAGCAGTCCGAACTGTCCTTTGTAGTCTTCTGATGTCTGATTTTATAGCTGAACCAAACCAGACAGTTATTGAAGTGCAGAGGACAGACTCAATGACCACTGAGTAGAACTGTATCAGCAGCACCTGTGGCAGATTGAACTTCCTCAACTGGTGAAGGAAGTACAACCTCTGCTGGGCCTTTTTCACAATGAAGTCAATGTGGGTCTCCCACTTCAGGTCCTGTGAGATGGTAGTGCCCAGGAACCTGAATGACTCCACTGCTGCCACAGTGCTGTTTAGAATGGTGAGGGGGGTCAGTGTTGGGGTGTTCCTCCTAAAGTCCACTATCATCTCCACCGTTTTGAGCGTGTTCAGCTCCAGGTTGTTTTGACTGCACCAGACAGCCAGCTGTTCAACCTCCCTTCTGTATGCAGACTCATCGTCATCTCGGATGAGGCCGATGACAGTGGTGTCGTCTGCAAACTTCAGAAGCTTGACAGAGGGGTTGATGCTATGTCAATAACTGTTGCAGCGTGCACCAAAACACAGTTTACTAATGCAGAATTTTGGATGCAGTGCTAAAATGTTCCACAATTACAGTTCAAAGGAAAGTGTTCCCTTTAATTCTGGATATTTCAAGATTAAAATTTACATAAAGATGCAAGACTGTATTACAGGATTCCCACACCTTTTAAACCAATGAATTTCCAAGACTTTTCCAGTTGTTTGTGATAACTTGCTAATGGATTATTCCCAAGTCTTTTAAGATTTTATTAATTGTTAATTTTCCAGGCCTGGAAAACACCATTTCAGACGTAACTGATATTTCCAGGTTTTCAATGGCAGTGGGAATCCTGACATTAGAAACTGATTACACACTCCAAAATATTATCTTAAGCATCTGCTAAGTTCTGAGAAGAGTGAATAACACAGCAAAAAAGCAGCAAAAACTGAAAAGAATCAATGGATGTAATAAAATCGCCACATATGTAATTCACAGTGTAACAATGTAACATAACTTTATTGTTTGACAGTTCATAGGTTTGCACTTTGGCCTTAAAGCCTGTCTGGGACAGAGTCTGGGACAGTGCCTTATCTAACTGTGTGACACCTTTTTTATACCAGGAATGTTATGTTTGTGGTACTTGAGGGCTGTCTTTTTAAAACAGGTTTACATTTCCTATTCTGAGGAAATGTGTAATTTAATCTTTAAATAATTAGAAATGAGAAAAGGTGTATGAATTTAAAATGACAGCAGCAGCTACAAAGCATCAGATTGTTAAATTTCTGATTTTCCTTTCTTTTAATTACAGAAAAACAGCACAGTACATGGAATCAGGGCTGTGTGCAACAAAAACTGCGTCCATGTCACCCTCTAGTGTCAGACAGTTTGTCAGGCCAGGAGTTCTGTTACATGTGTGATTGAGTACAAATATACGTAAGCTTCTTTTACAGCCATACAAACAATCCAACATACTGTATATTGCAGGGATAAATCAGACTACAGGTTTATCAAAACTCTCCATTTATTTTGTTTGTTCTTTAAAAACAGTAATTGGAACAAAAGCCTCTTGTGAATCATTAACCTCAGTTGAGTTTATCAAAGTACTTGAGTTTGCCTGCGGGATCTGGGATTATCTGTGCGGAAAGAGGACAGATATAGAGAGATATGTGATTACTTGTGATTATGGACCGGTGTAATATCATACAGTTCATATTTTCAGAGAAATACACATAGAATACACACATCCACTCGCACAAACACTGACATAAAAGTATAATCTTACCGTATCACTGCCAGGCTTCCATCCAGCTGGGCACACTAATACAAGAAAGACAGAGTTAGTGGCACAAGTAACAACAAAATCAGCAAAGCTTTTAAATTTATGTCAGTCCATCTCTAAGTGTGGGAGATATACACTTCTATCAGAAAATGTATTTAAAAAAAAAACATAAGTGATGCAAAAACTACTGACAAAAATATTGACTGGACTTTGAGTCTTTGTCCTAAATAAAGTCAGGCCTAGCACACATTTGAATAACTAAATTAATTAATGCTTTAACCTCTGAGGGTGTTTTTAAAGATTTCCTGTTTCAGTGGCATACCCAAAATTAAAGGCTTATAACTCAATTTGTTTTGTTTTTTAAATACAAGGAGGTCAAGTGTTTGGTATCACTGTAAAGAAAACTTTTCACATTTTTTATGATATAGATTATGATACATTCTGAGACTGTCAGCCTAAGAAAAAAAAAAGAAAAAAACTTCTGATTTGGAAAGAGATATTTCTGGGTGTAAATAAGGTGTCTCCAACAAGCTGCTTGTGTTTTGTTCCTAATCATGTCAACTGTATCTAAGAAATGTTTTGTGTTGATACGACAAAGCAATCAAAAGTTACAGCATTACAAAAATAATTTATCCTAGTGTCCAAAAGCCTCTCCAAACAAATGAAACATAATAATTGTACATAAGAACTAATTACACATGCAAACACAACAATGACTAAAGGTTTGCATAGCATGCAGACATGATTTTAGTAATGAGATTTCACAGAATGAGTTTCATTCTGTGTCTTTTGAGTCATCATTGAGTCTGTGTCATGTATTTGGTGCCATCTCCTGGTGGTCATATGTAACATTGTACTTCATGTGGATTATCTAATGATCTATACATCTGATTAACTTGTGTGTGGGCTCGTTTGAAAGATAATCTCCTCCTCTAAGTAATGGTATGTGATATTTTATGTTCTGTTGAACATCATCATCATTATGTCAAAGACATATACTTAGCCATTACTTGCTATTTCTGTCTGTGAGTAAAACAAACAGGCTGGTTGTATTTTACTCTTTGAGAGCATTCCAAAAATATATGACACATGGCTATTTTTGCAAAAATATATACAGTGCAAAACTTTTCATAAATTATCAAAATGGAGCACTTCTAATTTGTCTGCAAATTTCAAAGCACTTGTTCAGTTTTGGTCATAATGCCAACATGCATTGTAAATTAAAGCTTCTAAGCTTTCAAACGATACCTATGTGTGTTGGTAAAACTGCCAGTGGGCCCATCTGAGCTTAGCATTAAACAATAAATGTACAATGCAAATGTGCAATGACATCCATTTATCATAAATAAGTACATAATTAATATTAATTAAGACCCCCACCCCCCCAAAAATAGGCATTGTTCATTGTGTACATACTCGCAACCAACCTCGTGATTTTTTGCATTTAAAATATTTTTAATAAACAAAATTCAACAGCATTAAACGTATTTCATTTACTTTAGTAAATTACATAATGTGTTAACTTTGTCAGCCCTAATAAAATGTGTTATCTACCATCATTTAGATTACAATTCTGATAAATGAAATTATGCCATTGTGTCAGATAAGAGTAGAGATTTATATATAAAAAAGATCTGTGCCAACGAGGTGGCAATGTAAGATATAAAGCTGTTAATAAATGTCGAACCTTCTCCATGTGTATCGGTGTACTGGAAGGCTTGTACCAGTCTAAGGGTCTCATCAACGGAGCGTCCCACTGGCAGGTCATTCATAGTGATCTGTCTCAGAACTCCTTTATCATCGATGATGAAGAGACCTCTGAAACAGAGACGAATATACAAACATTTCCTCGTTATTCAACAAGCATGTTTTTAACATCTGTCTTGAGCCTGTATGAAACAGATGAGAGAGAATACAAATACAAATCATTCTAAAATCAAAACAAGATAAGCTCTATGGACGGCATCTGTCCTGATCAAAACTGAACTTACAATGGAAGTCTATGGGGCAAGGCATTCCAGAGTGTTTAAAAGCAGAAATGTGCAGCTTGAATCTTTGGTTCAAGCACTTATATCAATTCATCTGTACAAAAATTTGTTATTCGAGGTGAAACATCCTTTTAGCAGTGGAACTACATTTGTAGGCAGATTAACTTTTGATCATTCCTGTGGGCGGATTTTTCTTTTTAAATATAAAGCGAACATAACCGGCTTTACATGGTCTTTATTAAAGGATCACAGTAGTCTTATGTTAACATAAAACATTTAGGTCTGGTGGCTAAAAGCATAATTCTCTCATCATTTACTCACCCTTATCCCGCCTCAAAATCGTATGACTTTCTTTCTTGTGCGGCACACATGAAGATATTTTGATGTGATGTGAATATATCCATACCATGCAATTTCAAGCTCCAAAAGAGACAAAGGTAATCCATATGACTCAAGCAGTTTAATCCATGTCTTCTGAACCGAGAAATGGAGATATATAGTGGAAAAGGAGTTACATTTAGGTAAAACTAATCATATAGCTTCAGAAGGCAGGGATTAAACCACTGGTGTATGGATTACCTTTATGCTTCCTTTATGTGGTTTTTGGAGCTTCAAAGTTTTGGATCCATCTAATATCTCAATCAAAATATCTTTGTTTGTGTTCCGCAGAATAAAGTAAGTCATACGAGTTTGAGACAGCATAAGGGCGAGTACATGAGAGAATTACAATGTTTGGGTGAACTATTTCTTTAACGTTAATCCCGGAGACACGCCTTGCCCCATAGACTTCCATTGTAAGTGCATTACTGTAAATACCATTTTTGCATTTACAGTACCTAAGTGTGTGTCCATGATCCTCCAGGAAGACGCCATAGTCCTTGGAAATCTGGTGAGTGAGGTCAGAAAGAAGGGGAATTTTCATTGGTCCAAGACCTCCTTGCTTCCTGGGCGTGTTGATCCTGAGAGAAACAGAAAATACACATACACACAAATGAGTCCATGTGTAGCGCTCATTTAGAGAAGCACATGGTGGTGACAATTTAACAGACAAACAGCTCTTTATGTATAACAAAACCTATCAAACAAATATAATCCAGGTGAAGTGGTGGTGGCAAAGTGGGCTAAAGCACATAACTGGTAATCAGAAGGTTGCTGGTTCGATCCCCACAGCCACCACCATTGTGTCCTTGAGCAAGACACTTAACTCCAGGTTGCTCCAGGGGGATTGTCCCTGTATTGAGTGCACTGTAAGTCACTTTGGATAAAAGCGTCTGCCAAATGCGTAAATGTAAGTAGTAGGTGTGGTCTCACCAGGCCAGGTGGGTAAACTGAGAGTCCACTGAGCATGCGACGACCTCAGCGTTGATGGCCTTAAACTCATGCACACGATCACTGAAGGCGATGATCTCGGTAGGGCACACAAAAGTGCTGTGAATGAACACAAAGTTTGATTCATGAGTAATCTGAGGCACTACTAAAACCACTGGAACACACCAAATATATTTGTTGTCTTCACATTTAGTTTTTGAAAGAAGCAAGTAATCATGAATCAAGAAGCATGCATGCATCGTCTAAATAAGATGTCTGTTAAGTCCTTAAACTTTCCAAAATTAAAAGAAATTGTATTTTGCATAAGAATAATACAAATAAAAATAAACTATTGTTGTAATAAAACTTAAAAAATTTAAATTGACATAATTGTATATGGAAATAGATAATTGTACAGGATGTGTAAATACTTAATTTTAATAACATTACATTTTTTCTGCATTACAGTAATGAGAATTAGATTTTTTTCTTATCATAACCGTAAGGAATATTGGGAAATATAGTTATGCATAATTGTTGTGAAAATGTGTGTCACTTGGTGAGCAATATAAGCAAAAATTGATATTGTGATATTCTTGAAATTGTTGATGATTACGATATGACAATATACACATTTTTATGGAAATAAAAATAATGAACATTATTTAAAAGTCAATAATTAACAGTATAATGAAAGTGCTCTCATCCAAGACCATGAGAAACAGGCACCTTTTAATGCAAAATGTAATGTGAGAGTAACTAATGACGAATAAAAATATTATAATGACTATTTGTACTGCAACCTCTGATTGGAACGTGCATTTTCTACCATGCAGCTGCATTTTGCACTACTGCGGTCGAAATTATACAAAACAAATTTCTACTGGTATTTCACCAACATCTATTTGTCACAATGCAAAAAAAATCTTAATGCTCCTAAAAAGGCTTCTTTGTGTTTATGCAAAATATCTTATGATAATCATTATGATGTTTAGGTGAAAAATGACCCAGAAATGAGATTCACCCATGCACCTTTACTTGAGCACTATTGTGATCTGAGTATCACATGACTGTATCATTCATTAAGGTGCTCAGTGCATTAAAGCATCAAACTGCAAGAACCAGTACAAGAGATTTTCTGTTGTCAGAGCGGTTACTTACAAGTCCAGCGGGTAGAAGAAGAAGACCAGATATTTTCCTCTGTAATCTGACAGTTTCAGCTCCTTAAACTCGCCATTGATGACAGCTGTTCCTTCCCAGTGTGGTGCTGGCTTTGAAACTGCAAGGAGAAATAATAATCACAACATCTTCAGTCAATCACTATTCCAGAACAGTTCTCAGTTTGAGCATATGCATGAATGGGAAAGCGTCATGTCTCTTTAAATGGAAAATTCGCCCAAAAATGAAAAATCTCTCGTCATTTACTCACCCTCATGCCATCCCAGATGTATATGACTTTCTTTCCTCTGCAGAACACAAATGAAGATTTTTAGAAGAATATCTCAGCTCTGTAGGTCCTTACAATGCAAGTGAATGGACCTTTGAAGCTCCAAAAATCACATAAAAGTAATCCATAAATCTCCAGTGGTTTAATCCATGTCTTCAGAAGCAATATGATAAATGTGAGTGAATAACAGATCAATATCACTTCAACATGCTTTCACATAGTAAAAATATAAAAACGTATAGTAAAAAAGGAGTTATATTATGGTCTGTTTTTACCCAAAACCAATTGGATTGCTTCAGAAGACATGGATTTAACCACTGGAGTCACACGGATTACTTTTATGCTGCTTTTATGTGCTTTTTTGGGCTTCAAAGTTCTAGTCAACATTCACTTGTATTGTATGGACCTACAGAGCTGAGATATTCTTCTAAAAATCTTCGTTTGTGTTCTGCAGAAGAAAGTAAGTCATACACATATGGGATGGCATGAGGGTGAGTAAATAATGAGAGGATTTTAACTTTTGGGTGAACTGTCCCTTTAAGAGGTTCAAGCACATGCTGCCAATATTGTCTTGCATCCAAGTTTTACACCATGACGTGTCTTTAAAAGCTGTGCATTTTTTAAACCACACAAATGTTTGTGTTCAAACACCTCAAATGTTGTTTTGCACATACAATCATCTTATATGAATAAATTAACACTGATGCGATTTAATTAGCCTGATAATGCATCAGATAAAACTGTCATACACAAAATGTTGATAAAGTACTGCTGCAGCAATTCATGCAACATATCTTCTTTCTCTCTTTAAAATAAGTTTTAAAGCACTTCAACAAGCATGCGTTTTAGATCACTATTTTATTCCTAAATTAATACTTAGCCGAATACTACTAGGCTAATAGTTGTAGATGTTGACAGTTATCTGCAAAATACTGCAATGTCACTAAGAAGAAATACATTTAATACAGTTGTTATGTCTAAAATGTTCGTTAAAACTATGCATTATGCATGCACGTGACTGCCCGCTGCATGAATGAGTAAAATGACACACTTTTGGCTTTGCTCAGGTGTAGTGAATGATCAGAGACTGGAACACGGAAGGCTTCTCCGGGATAAACATGTCCACTGGCGTAACTATAACACTCCTGCTCCTTCACTCCGTTTGCACGCTCTCCGACAACCGATTGGAGCAGCAGAAACGCGCACAGCACGCCGAGCAACTCTCTGGACGTTTTGAAGCAGCGACTGACATCCATTACTGAGTCTTACAAGGCGGCAAGTCTTTCTGATTTGATTATTATCAGAGATTATTTAGCAAAGACGGGCCACTTCTGTTAAAATGAATGGGAGAAATTGGAACGGTCAACGGATGTAGAAAGAAAGTCCCGCCTTACAGTTAAAAGAGCCAATCACCTTTTAGATACAGTCATCACCTGTCAATCAACTCTATAACGCGCATGCGCATTAACTCTACAAGCCGAGAAAATTACTTTTTTTTTAGCATAATAAGGTAAAGAATAACAGTTTATAATTCCAGTATTGTCAGATTTTATTGCTGATTTTAATTATATTCTTTCATCGTAATCTTGACCAACCGTCTTTGAGATTTTAGTCTATCTCCATTCAAGTAGATAGGAGCTGCACTGTCATGACTGGAAATAGCCTCCCGAGAACATTCCAAAGATGCAGACAGTGGACTGACTTGCTAGAATATTTATATATATATATATATATATATATATATATATATATATATATATATATATATATATATATATATATATATCTCATAGTGTACATTTCTAATAGTGTGACTGCAACAGAAAACAAATAAGAAAAAGAGGTCTATTGCTAGTTTGAACAGGCTGGTGAAACTTATTTTTTAGAAGCAATTATGTTATGACTATTTTAAAATATTTTTGGTAAATATAAAGCGTTAAAATATTACACTTTAAAGGTGCATTCAGTAACTTTTGTCTTTGTGTCATCTTGGACTTACACTGACACCTAGTGGCTTGGATGCAGCATCATTTAAAATCAATAGTTTTCAGTTTCAGATGCCATTGTAGAAATGTTGTATTCACAATCAGCCATGATTACTTTAATCAATGAGTGAAAGTGTCAACTAACAGGACGGTTACTGAGATTAAGAGAGAAGTATTCGGCTGGTCATGTGATTCTAACATGGCAGCCCCCATGTGCGGACCCTCTCCATGTAGAATAAAACAGCTTTTATAAGTTTACTGATATGACAGGAGTCTTCATTTTAATGTGAGTGCTCATGATTTCCTACATATGTTGCAAAATTACAATTCATGTCTTTAGAGGTTAAACTTCTTTAATGAGATAAAAATTGAGTGCACCTTTAACTGAAAGCTAATTTATTTACACGGGTTGCTGTTTATGGTGTTGATGTTGCTCATCCGGACACACGGTGACGCTGTAGTTCTGTCGCTGTTTCTTACTTCCGCTCTGCTGCGGTTGTTCAGGACGGTCGAGCACTGGCGGCAGTTCACCGGATTAAAACCCCTTTTACAGTAGTATCTGGTTAGTTTTCGTAATCGAACCTATTTATGTTTAACTGTTTCTAAGTCGTACCGAAACGTACACAGTGTGTGAATCCAATTTTGTCTGAATTTGTTCTTTTCTGGCCTTTTTGTTGCGGCTAGTGATTTTTTTTTTTTCTACATCACGCGGCTAAGGCAGTTAGAAACATATGCCGCGTGGTCTTAATCAGTCACTATTACTATAATAATTTAATTACATTTTATTTGGGTATTGAAAAGGTTAGATCATTTACACAGTATTACGTTAGTATTGGGTGGTTGTTTGTTTTTAGGGACATAATCTAGGTAAGTTATCATAGTATCTCAGCGCGTGCAAAGCTTCAATAGATGCCCATTGTGTAAGTGAGTGAGTGAGTGAGTGAGTGTGTGTGTGTGTGTATGAGAGTGTGTGTGTGTATGAGAGAGTGTGTGTGTATGAGAGAGTGTGTGTTGAAAAATGTCTTAATGATCTCAGAAAAATAGAACCTTAGAACTCACAATTCATAAATGGACCTTTTTTTCATTCATATTCTTTATTCATAACTTAAGTGCCATATTATGTAAGAGTTGAAGTTGGGGATTACTTATATTATTCACTTAATAAACAATGGATGTTAAAAGGAAACCTCATTAGGATAAGTATGTTTATGTAAATGTTTTTTTTTTTTTTTTTTTTTTTTTTGGTGTTTCATTATATTACCCATTTGCACATACTATTAATAATAAAACGTATTGGGCAATTTTGGGGGTTCTGTGGACTACTTTGGCAGGCATTGTTTTATATATGGAATATACCACCAAACTCACATATTTAACTTTACTCTTGTGTTTCACAGCAAACCTGTTTTGATACCCAGCCTTATTTGAACAGCATGGCTGACAGCGATGATGAGTATGACCGCCGGCGCAGAGACAAATTCCGCCGGGAGAGAAGTGACTATGACCGCTCCCGGGAGAGAGAGGACCGCCGCAGAGATGACTGGAATGACAGGTGAGAGAGAGGGATTTAATCTACCATAGGGAACACATCTTAAATAGACTTAAAATGGACACATTTGTGAAATTCTTAATGGTAGTTGGTCAAGAGACTTGTGCGTTCACATGGTTTTATAGTTGAAGTCAGAAGTTTACATACACTTAGGTTGAAGTCATTAAAACTCATTTTTTAACCACTCCACAGATTTAATATTAGCTAACTATAGTTTTGGCAAATCGTTTAGGACATCTACTTTATGCATGACACGAGTCATTTTTCCAGCAATTGTTTACAGACAGATTGTTTCACATTTAATTGACTATATCACAATTCCAGTGGGTCAGAAGTTTACATACACTAAGTTAACTGTGCCTTTAAGCAGCTTGGAAAATTCCAGAAAATGATGTCAAGCCTTTAGGCAATTAGCTTCTGATTGGAGGTGTACCTGTGGATGTATTTTAAGGCCAACTTCAAACTCAGTGCCTCTTTGCTTGACATCATGGGAAAATCAAAAGAAATCAGCCAAGACCTCAGAAAAAAAAAAACCGTGAACCTCCACAAGTCTGGTTCATCCTTGGGAGCAATTTACAAACACCTGAAGGAACCACATTCATCTGTACAAACAATAGTACACAAGTATAAACATCATGGGACCACGCAGCCATCATACCGCTCAGGAAGGAGATGATTTCTGTCTCCTAGAGATGAATGTAGTTTGGTGCGAAAAATGCAAATCAATCCCAGAACAACAGCAAAGGACCTTGTGAAGATGCTGGAGGAAACAGGTAGACAAGTATCTATATCCACAGTAAAACGAGTCCTGTATCGACATAACCTGAAAGGCTGCTCGGCAAGGAAGAAGCTACTGCTCCAAAACCACCATAAAAAAGCCAGACTACAGTTTGCAAGTGCACATGGGGACAAAGATCATCTGGTCTGATGAAACAAAAATGTAACTGTTTGTTCATAGTGACCATTGTTATTTTTGGAGGAAAAGGGTGAGGCTTGCAAGCTGAAGAACACCACCCCAACCGTGAAGCATGGGGGTGGCAGCATTATGTTGTGGGGTGCTTTGCTGCAGGGAGGACTGGTGCAATTCACAAAATGGATGGCATCATGTGGATATATTGAAGCAACATCTCAAAACATCATCCAGGAAGTTAAAGCTCGGTTGCAAATGGGTCTTCAAATGGACACTGACCCCAAGCATACCTCCAAAGTTGTGGCAAAATGGCTTAAGGGCAACAAAGTCAAGGTATTGGAGTGGCCATCGCAAAGCCCTGACCTCAGTCTCATAGAAAATTTGTGCTCCGAACTGAAACCGCGTGTGCGAACAAGGAGGTCTACAAACCTGACACAGTTACACCAGTTCTGTCTGGAGGAATGGGACAACATTACAGCAACTTATTGTGAGAAGCTTGTGGAAGGCTACCCAAAAAGTTTGACCCAAGTTAAACAATTTAAAGGCAATGCTACCAAATACTAACAATGTGATGAAAGATATAAAAGGTGAAATAAATCATTCTCTCTACTATTATTCTGACATTTCACATTCTTAAAGTAGTGATCCTAACTGACCTAAGACAGGAAAAACTGAGTTTAAATGTATTTGGTTAAGGTGTATGTAAACTTCTGACTTCAACTGTGTATGATGTTTCTTGTGGTTGTCGTTTACAGGCGACCCTCGGCTAGAGAGTGGGACAGGGGGCGTGAGCGGCGTAGCCGCGGAGAGTACCGGGACTATGAGAGAGGCAGAAGAGAGAGATTTTCCCCCCCTCGTCATGACATGAGCCCTCAGCAGAAGCGCATGAGGAGAGACTGGTAAGTAGTAGTGGTTTACCGATATGGTTTTTGGAATGGACCTAATGATGACAAGTAGGGCTGCAACTAACGATTATCTTGATAATCGATTAATCTAACGATTATTAGAACAACTATTCAGAGATTATTGCAATGATTAATCATTAGCTCTTAACCGAATATTCAGATTGTGCCCCGACTGTAATTCTTCCTCTCCTCAGTCAGTCGTGAACTGCAGTGCCGCTCTCGTGTGTCATCATTAGAGTTTAATATGATCTCATGGTATGTTAAATGAGATCAAACGACTATTCGACAACGACATTTTTTGTTGACAATTGATGTACTTTCAAGGTTGCTTAAATCAAGCAAGCACTTATTTAATTACTTACATTTTATTTGTCCCCAAAGGGCAATTTATTTAGTTTCTTATGACCTCTTTATCCCCATCTCTTGCTTCCTCTCATGTTCTCTTCTCAGGGATGACCATGCAGGCGACCCTTACCATGGTGGCTATGATCTGGGTTATGGAGGAGGTGGACCCAGCTATGCTCCTCCTCAGCCATGGGGTCACCCTGATATGCACCTCATGCAGCCGCATCACGGAATCCCCATCCAGGCCAGGTGAGTGAGGGAGAAGGAAGTGGGCAGCATACAGCTCTTCCTGTTTGAGATGGAGCAGTTTTTCACTTTCCTTGAGTCTAGATTAGGGAAAAACCTGGTAGTATTGGGGAATTTCAAAATTCTGATGTCCAAAGTCAAAGGACATTTCCATATATAAAATGTGTATTTTATAAAGCTTATAGATTAGTTTTTCATTTGCATTGACATGGATAATATGCATTGCATTTCTAGATACTAGACAATCAGATTGTTATTCTTAGTTATCATCTAAACCATTTCCTTTATTTCACTTGTGCAATAACTTCTCAACTCCCTTTTCCTCTTGTGTTCCTCCAGGCTGGGCAACATCCATGATATGGATCTTGGTCCTCCACCTCCTGTGATGAAGACTTTTAAGGAGTTCTTGCTGTCTCTGGACGACTCTGTGGATGAAACGGAGTCTGTCAAACGCTACAATGAGTACAAGATTGATTTTAGGCGGCAACAGATGCAGGATTTCTTCCTGGCCCATAAAGATGAAGAGTGGTACGAAAACAGCTGCCATTTTTGCTCTAGTGTTTTGTGTTAATGTTTGTGCATGAATTCAAGAAGGTCAATACGTCAAACAGAAGCAACTCATTTCAGCTTCTTTAACATAAAACCCTATCTGCAGCATACAGTGAATGAGACTCATTTGACCTATAGAAATGTTAAGATTTACGTGAATAACTAAGAGAATTTCCTACTGACCGTCAGCGTTAAGGCTAGGTAAAAATATAGATTTTCCGATGCATTGCAATCTTTATTTGAAGGATCTTGATATCGATTCTTAAATCCCAAGATATTTTTTTTACTCTGCACAACCCTCCACATATATACTGTGTGTATATACTGTGTGTGTGTGTGTGTGTGTGTGTGTATATAATATATTTAACTTTGTTTAATTAACTTTTATGTATTAAAATGTTCAGTTATCTTTAACAATTTCGATATGTCAGAGCAACTTGCTGAAAATCACATTCAGCCCCTCCGAGTAATTCAGAAAGTTCAATCACTGAAGGATTCGTCAAACTGTTTCAAAACGAGAACTTGTGATCTTTTGAATCACTGTTTCTAAAGTACCGGCTCATAAAAGTAATTTTGTCATGAATCGGACTAAACCAGTCACCGTGTTTGTTGTTGAGTACAGCCAGCGAACACAACACAATAGAAAGGCGCACTTTTTTATGTCACCACGTTCAATTCAGACTGCAATCTCATAACTTGGGTAAAATATAATTTCTTTAGTGATGCTGGTAGTTCAGCGGTGGAGCAAAGGAAATTTGGAGCAGGAAAATAGAAAGACGATGTTTTCATAGCTAACACTGAGGTAAAAAAATACAAAATGTTTTTGCCCACCAGCCACAATGGCTGTGAATGCCCAATTTCACCAGCCACCTTGATTTTTTTTATTTTATTTAATTTTTTTTACCAGCTCCTTTGGTTATTCATAAGTATACAAAACACCACTTCTGAAGCTGTAGCGAATTATGATGACACACATAATTCATTAATGTCGCTGCATGTCATTTGCTTTTGTATGGTTTTGTATTCAGCCACAAATGTTTGGAATTAAGCAATGTTGCGTTCACAACGTGTGTAAACACGAACTGCTCCGTGGAAATCAAGCGAACTAAACTTGGAGCACCTCTTGAGATGGTCTGAAATCATTTGCAGCGTTGTCATGGACGACACTGTTCTTGCAGTTGCAAACTATTTTCAGATGGCATGTGCGTGCTCCATGAGAAGCACTGCGCTTATAGGCGGTAGAGCGCCTCTGAATACACAGCGAATCAGATACGCTCATCAACGGCTTTATTTAGTCTGTTCTTCAAAATATAATCAAGTGTGTTTCTTCAAACGCGCGTCTTTGTGTCTGACAGCATTTCTTGTCACATGTCACTCCCAAGACTTTTATAAGTCGCCCGCCACAGAAATAACCCACCACTGCACATAAAAAATCCTCATTTGGCAGGTGCTAATTTGACTCTGAACAAAAGGAAAAACACGGAATTTACTCATTTCATTAACCAGAGGTTACGTCACAAATACACTCACAATTAGTTGAAGGGAATCAAGCAATAATATTTACAAGAAAAAGAGAGAACCGTTCGCTCTTTGGCTGGAGCTTTGGCCTCAATAAACCATCTGAAACCGAACATAAACGGCAAGTAACTGAAACCTGCTTAAAATTAATAATAGTTCAATGGGACGGAAACAATGCAACAGTTATTACATCTAATATTTATCCTTGGACCTGTCCATGTTGTCATTATATCTGTGAGAGAAACTTCACTGTGGGAATGTGTGGCAATGGAACATGTCACCCTCAGACATGTGGGGCGTTCACTGATACGCGTGATTCTGCGAGCGCTGAATGTCCCGCGTAATTAAAAGAAATTCCACTGATCATGCAAACTATAACATAGCGACATGCAACACCACAAATTTAAATGTTTATCTGTTCTGCTGTTGCTAATACAATAATAGTATGAATACATCTTACCCAAGTTACAGGCTAAATCAACGTGAATGTATCAAACATTACGCAAATCATCCCGCGGGCCAGAGATGACTCATTGGAGGGCCGCTGCTCTGCACAATAAGAGGAAATCACTCGCATTTGCAACCAAATTTCATGCTATGCGACAAATGTATATATTTGCCAACTGGCTGGTAAATGTTTAGATTTCACTCGGTAATTGTGTAGTATAGTGATGAAGTATTCAGCAGCGAGATCCTTTCACTGCGTGTTGTTCCGTGTAATGTGTGTCTAAAGACGAGATCCACGCGCCCGATTTGTCACTGATTAATGTCTCTTTTAAAACCCTTTTTGTTCATTACCGTCAGTTGTTGTTCAAAAACAACAAACAATAAACATTTAATTCTATTCATGCATGGCACAGGTGAGATAAAGCCATTCGTGTCTCTCTCGTTAACATACCCTCATTTAAAGATGCCGTTTACAGAAATGCAGGATTCCCTTAAAGAGACAGTACCGATTTTTAACACATTCAACAAATCCACGTGAATACCTATAAATAGTACATATTATGCAATTAAACAATAAACATGTAACAGAAAAAATACTAATATCTTATTTATTGATTGAATACATGGATTTGTTCATTTTTAAAAAGCCAAAATTTGACCAAAATGATGAAACTAATAAATTATAATTAGTAAAAGTAATATTTTCATAATGTACCTAGTTAGAATGTCCACTGTATAAGCTTTAGCTGGAAGAGAATTTCTTTCATAGGCAAACAAAAGGGACATTATAACTGAAATATACCCATATTGATTGAAATCGAATCGAGAGCTTGTGAATCGAAAATGTGTATCAGTACGTAGCCCTGATCATCATGGTCACTCGCTGTTATTATCGAATAACGTTTTCCACTGAAATATAGTTTTCAATCAAGGATGCACAAATGTCCCTGGCCTTAAAGGTGTGGTTCACCCAAAAATGACAGTTGTCACCATTTACTCAATTGCTGTCTTCGGTGTAACACGAAAGGAGACGATAGGCTGATTGACAGCCTCAGTCACCATTCACTTTCATTGTATGGAAGAATTATGCAATGACAGTGAATGGTTACTGAGGCTACCTAACATCTCGTCCGAAATTCTTATGGGTTTTAAACAACTTCAGAGTGAATTTTTTTCAGGTGAAATTTCCATTTAGTAGCTCCAAGACATAGTTCTGTATGTTTTTTTTTTTTTTTTCCCCCTGAGCATGACTTATGTTGAATTTTTGTAATTGAATATCCCTTTACGGATATAGGTAATAGATTAATACTTTTAAATGTGTTTTTAACATTTAGTCCTAGTGTACTAACCATTGCCGATTGATTTGCTCAAAGCATTATTTATAATCACAATTTTATCTCCACAGGAACTGAATAGGTCTAATCATTGACTTGTTGCGGCTGTTTTTATTAATTTCATTTTAGGATTTTGCATATTGTTTTTTATTTTTTTATTTTGCAAATTAACAAAAATCCTTCTTTCCCTCCATCACTACAAGGCATTGGAAGATGAGAAAATCACTTGGACCCATCACAGGAGTCGCTGTTAGTTAGTGAGGGCTTGCTCTGCGCACAATGCAGATGCCATTAGAATTCAAGTACCAGGGCACTTAGCTAGACAGCCGAACACTTAATTCAAACCTACCTCCGCGCGCTCAAGGAAAGAATTTTTTTTTCTTTAGCACTTGACGCCGCCTTCCCCATTTTTCTTTTTGATATTTGGATCAAAATCCCCAAAACGCAGAAATCATGTGTGTGCATGCACACACCTGTGAGAAGACCTCTCTCAGTGTAAATGTGTTGTAATGCGGGGAGTACATCAGGTAAATGTAGTGCACACAACGAAAAATGTGTTTCACCCAACTGTTTAAACTCCTGTTTCTTGATAATGCATCAATTGTTATTGTTTATTTGTTTGCTTTGTTTTTTTTTTGTTTCCAACTTCATTGGTGGTGAGTGCAATAACTTATTGTTTTTTCAAACATACCTAAATGTATAAGTTGCGTCAGCAGCCATCTAATAAATGTCATATGCTCTGATCCAAAACCTAAACCTAGAACTTCACAAGTGACTGATTTAGAACACCCTACATAGGCAGCAACTTCGTGTATCAAACCAATAGTGCTCCTCACTTGATTTCAGTAGAGATTGGTGTTAGCATGTTGCTAAGCTAATGGCACTAATTTGGCTAAAAGTAAGTATATTAAAAGGAATCGCAATTATGCTGCGATCTTTTGGAACAGCCTTTGCAGCAGGAGTGCGTCTATGATGCCTTAATGCTGCCTACGTAGAGAGCCACAGTGCCTTTTATTTGGAAGGAAGTTTGCCAGCTGTTGGATCTTTTTAGTCAGTTTAGGAATTACTGGATGGCGATAGATTATCAAGATACAAATGTTAGCGAAATTTAGCAGACACATTAGGACTAGTTGGTAATAAGAAATACAGGATTTGGTGATTTATTTGTGGTATTTAATGCTTGCAAGACTTGGAAATTGTTGCTAAACATGTTGTTCTCCAACCATCCCCCACCCCCCTTGTGCGATCTTTCTCTTTATCAGGTTCCGTTCTAAGTACCACCCTGATGAGGCAGGAAAACGCAAAGCAGAGGCCCATAGCGCGCTACAAAACAGGCTCAACGTATACACATTTCTCATGGACAATAACTGGTTTGAATCTGTCACTCTGGACATCGAGCACGCTCCACAAATCACCAAGATTTTAGACGCAGGTATGGAGAAGTGTATTTAATTTGTGTGCTAATTTTAACCTACTCGCGTTTAAAGAGTTCGCACAAAAAGGAAAATTCTGTCAATCTCTTGGTTTGGATCAACATGAGAGTGAGTAAATGATGGTTGTGTGAACTATTTCTTTAATCTTAGGTAAAACAAAATGTCACATTTTAACGTGGTGTTTCGCCAAACATTTTTACATACTTTGGTCTCTAGAGTACAGTATGTCTATTACAAATGGATCTACAAAATGCCTTGATGTGTCAAAAGACAATTATAAAATAATAGAACTGAATATATTCTGATGTATTTTGAAGTTTTATTTTTCATATATCAAAGAGATGTCACTCCACAAGAGAGGAACTTTGAGTCTAAAGGCCCCGATATACTTATAGTTCTTTAGGGGTAAAATAATTTCAAAACAGCCTGTCTACGGTGTACTTATTGTCTGCCATTTAACAAATATAAAAACAAGAACACAACTTCCATTTTAAGAGTGTACTCCATCATTTGACCATGTTGCTGCACGCAGAGGTAAGTAAGGTTCACTGCAGTTTGACTGTAAGCTTGTGGCAGATTAATTTCCGGTTGAGTTCATCTTAAGTCCAAGTTTCAGGCAGTGGCCAGTGAAGTATCCCATGTCTGACGGTTGGTTTTGGCATCAGTTCATCCTCTTTGAAGTCCATTGTAGTAGACTGAAGTGATATCAGGCTGGCACAGGCTGCAGTTAGTCATCACCACTCAGCAACGCGTTGTAGTGGGACATCATGCAGGACCAGAGCTGGATCTGGCAGGCTCTGGTAACCTCAGGATATGTATACCAAGGTTAAGACAGGAACACAAATAGAATAATATTAGCGTAGATGCCATTCACTCTAAAACAGTATTACAGAGTATGAGAAGTGTTTCCGGTTCCGGCAGACCTAACTTATGCAGCATAACTATGAGTTGATTGATAAATTAGGTTTATGCGTGGCTGAAAAGGTGAGTCTTTAGTCTAGACTTAAACTGAGAGAGAGTGTCTGAGTCCCGAACCATGTTCGGAAGACTATTCGATAGTTTAGGAGCTAAATAGGAAAAGGATCTACCTCCTTTTGTGGATTTTGATATTCTAGGAACTATTAACAGGCCAGAATTTTGCGATCTTAGTGAACGTGATGGAATATAGCGTAATAGGTCACTTGGGTTACTGTGGAGCTAGACCATTCAAAGCAATGTAAATAGTTTGAAGTATTTTAAAATACTAAATTTAACAGGTAGCCAATGTAGCGACGATAAAATTGAGTGTCTTGGTTCTAGTCAGCACTCTAGCTGCTGCATTTTGAACCAATTGAAGTTTATGTATTGAACTTGCTAGACATCCTCCCAGTAATGCATTACAATAATTAATCAAACATCTGAATGCATTTTATATAATAAATGGTCTGTCTCCGTTGCGGTGTAATATGAAAGAATCTATGGCATCCAATTTTACACTTGCACTACTTACTGTACATTATCATTCAGATTAATCAAAGCATGTGTTTCATTTCTGTCCTTTCTAGCCGTGATAAAGATGGAAGGAGGGGGCGAGAATGACCTGCGCATCCTAGAACAGCCGATTGAGGAAGAGGAGGAGAAAGAGAGACTGTCGTCTGGCGGCGCTGGATCTGAACCTACCAAACGAGACGAGCCCAAGCCCATCGATGCTGAGCGCAAACCATCGACTGAGAAAGAGAAGATGGTGTGTTACACAAAAGAGCAAACAGTCATGCAGTGTCAGCAGGATCTTTGTAACAACTGAGTGCGGACAATTTTTTTGCTTTGCTTTTGTTTGTAGGATGAGGGGGATGAGGGTGTGGAGAAAGAAGCAGGTACTTCTGCAGGCACGAGTGAAGGAGAGAAGGCAGAGAAGGAACCGCCTGCTGAACCAATCCCTGAACCAAAGAAGGCAAGTGAGGTGTTAGTACGATATGTTCAAAACACATTTGCAGTGATCGCTGACAATGAAAAATTTTGCAATAGTTTCAAAAGAGATCAAGTCTGTGTCAGTGTTTTCAATGATTTGTGACAACGAGAGATGTTATTAAAATACCTTCACCGGTTTTAACTTCAATAGCAAAAATGCAGATAGACGATTCATTTTTATTTATTGAGTTCAAATGAAACACTGATTCAGCGATTAATTTGTCATTACTCAAGTGTTTATAAAAGTCTACAATATGTAGAAAAATATTGCTGTTAATGTATAGTTATAAATGAAACTGATTAAATATCATTATTGTGTTCTTGTAGTGATAAACCATGAAAAACATACCTTGATTATTTTAACTAGATTAGTGCTAGAAACATGCTAGCAATGCTTAGCTACATGTTAAAACATGCTTTCAACTTGCTTAAACGTGCTAGCAACCTGCTAGCTTTGCTTAGCTTTATGCTTTCAACATGTTAGCAACTTGTTAAAACATGTTACAAACATGCTAGCAATGCCTAGTTGCATGCTAAAACATGTTAACAATGCCTAGGAATATGCCAGCAATGCTTAGCCTTGTTATAAGTACTGCTTAGCTAGACGTTAAAACACGAAGCAACACAGCTTCATGCCAAACATGTTAGCAACATGCTAGCAGTATTTAGGTACATTTTAAAACATTTCCTAGCTACATGCTAGCAACATGCTAGCAATGCTTCGCTCAAGCCAAAAACATGCTTTCATCATGCTAGCAACGCCTAGCTACATGCTAACAATGCCTAGCAACATGTTAGCAACACTTGGCTTCATGTTAGACATGTTAGCAATGCATAGCTACGTGCTAAACTTGCTAGCATTGTTTTCTGCATGTTAAAACATGCTATCAACATGTTAGCATTTCCTAGGTACATGTTTAAACATGCTAGCAACATGCTAACAATTCTAAGCAACATGTTAGCAGCTTGTTAAAACTTGCTAGCAACATGATAACAGCACCGAGTTTCATGCTAATCATGTTAGCAACATGGTAGCAATGCCTAGCTACATGCTAACACATGCTAGCAGTGCCTAGCTACATGCAAGAAGCACTTAGCTATCTGTCTGTCTGTCTGTCTGTCTGTCTGTAAAACTCCAAGTTTTTAAACTTTCAGACAAGGCTTTTTCAAGCCAACATAAAGTTTGTCTTCAGACTTTTCAATCTAGTTCTAACTAGACTAGTGCTCTACTAATCAGTGTTTATTAACTTTTAGTATGTAATTCCAGTATTTATTTTTTTATTTTTTTTTGGCTATATCACCCAACCCTAGGTTTTAGTGTGTCCTGTGCAATATTGCTAATTTTATCATGGACAGCATAACTTGATGGATGTGTACTTGCATTCAGTGTGATCAAGCTGGCTTCTCTCTCTCTCTAGCTGAGTAAGAAGAGGAAGAGGAAGCACAGTGGAGACAGTGAAGATGAAGCCAGTGCGTCTGAGAGCGAGTCTGATTCTGATTCCGACTCGAACTCTCACTGCTCTGAGAAACCCTCTGAGAGGGAGAGGGAAAGAGAGCGAGAGCAAGAGAGGGAACCAGATGAAGGAGAGGACAAGGAGGATGAGGAAGAAGAGGAGGGGGAAGGTGATTGTTTGGAAGTGTCATTACATTTAAAATGTGTTTGGAATTGTTAATAATGTTTTATAAGATACTCAACCTTGTTTCTCTTTTAAGCAACTGATGTAAAGGAGAGTTCAGAGGAGCAACAGAAGGAGAAAGAAAAGGAGAAGAAAGTGAAGGATGATCAGCCACCAAGACCTCGACCTCTTCACAGGACGTGCTCTCTCTTCATGAGAAGCATCGCTCCAACTATATCTAAAGCTGAGATTGTTGCTGTAAGTGCACACACACAAACTACACCAGTTCAGCTGTAATCTTATGAGGTTATTGCTTTTAGTGTCCATTAAGCGTTGAACAGTGAGGATTAATGTCCGCTGCTATCTTTGCAGCTTTGTCGCCGTTATCCAGGATTCATGCGTGTTTGTTTGTCAGAACCTCAACCAGAACGCAGGTGAGACATGGCCATCGGCTACACTGACAACATACACAGACTTTCAGTAGTAGAAGGTAAATGAAAAAGATTTTAGGGCTGGGTAAAAATATAGATTTTCTTCATTTGAATCTCATTATCAACTCTTAAATCCCAAGTTCGATCTTTTGCTCTGCGACAACCCTCTTCATTGAGAGTAAATCACTTGCATATGTGTCCAAAGTTTGCACTATACGACTATAAATGTCTGTGATTTGGCCACTGGCTGGTAAATAGTCCAATTTTACTCAGCAGTGACTGAGTAGTATAGTGGCGAAGAAGTTCAGCAGCAAGATCCTTTCACTGTGGTTTGACTTGTTCCGTGTAATGTGTGTCCAAAGACTAGATCCACGCTATCCATTTGTCATTGAATAATGTCTCTTTTAATACCCTTTTCTGTTCTTTACAGTCAGTTGTGGATTAAAAACAACAGAAAATAAACATTTAATTCTAATCAAACATAGCACGGATGCAGTAAAGAACACAAACAACAAATTATGCATATAAACAATAAACGTGTAATGAAAAATATGTAATATAATAAATGCAATTTCAAGACATCATATTTATTGATGGGAAAACATGGATTTGTACTGTTTTAAAAAGCTAAAATTTGACAAATAATGAAAAACTAATGACAATAACAGCCAAAATAAAATACAAAAATAAATTCTCAATTTTGTGCCTCAGGTTTTTCAGGCGCTGCTGGGTGACCTTTGACCGAGGGGTGAACATCAAAGAGATCTGCTGGAACCTGCAGAACATCCGAGTGAGTCCCAGGAACCATCAGTCTAAAACTGAACTATGAAAAGGACTCTCTTTAAACCTCATTCTCTACTCCTGTGTCTCTTTCATCAGCTGCGGGACTGTGAGTTGGCTCCCGGAGTCAATCGAGACTTGGCACGGCGTGTTCGAAATGTAAACGGAATCACTCAGCACAAGCAGGTGCTTCGTAATGACATCAAGATGGCCGCTAAACTGATCCATGCACTGGACGATAGGGAGAAACTCTGGAGCCACGAACCACGGGAAGAGCCGCCCACTATGGAGGTATTCTCACCCGCAAATTCACAGACTGATGCAATCTTAAATAGACTTGAGAGTGAACTAAGTTTCTCTCTTCACTTTCAGCATCTTCCTGCTCAGAACCCCATTCTGAAGAACATCACTGATTACCTCATAGAGGAAGTGAGTGCAGAGGAAGAGGAGCTTCTGGGAAGTGCGGGCGCAGCAGATTCTGAGGACGGAAACAAAGATGGAAACCCTACTGAGATCACAGTGGAGAGAGATGAGAAACTGGTCAAGGTCAGAATATGGCTAAATGCAGAATCCCATACTATCATACTATTACTACCTCTGCTGAATGTATATATGGCAGAAATAGTAACGGCAGTTTGCGATTCAGAATTTAGTTAAAGTTATGCATGCAGAATGTAGGTAATTTTGGTAACACTGTTTTAGGGATCAGAAATTAGACAGTAGTTAATGACTAGTAATTGGACTTATAAGGGTCTAGTTACAGACCTGTTTAGAATTATTAGGTATTTATTATGCCTTTGGTTGCTGATTTCTTACCCTTGCCTAATAGCCTCTTTAAAAAAAAAAGTTTTATTTTTTATTTTTTTTATAGCAGTGAACTTATTAGGTAAAACAAAAGATACCAATAGCTAGTAAGGTGCAAAATGCATCCTTTATAGGTTCTCATTACACTATGTGAATGTGCATCTTATAAGTATAAAAAAACATACTCTGCCTGGCCAAAAAAAGGTCGCCGTTTGGATTTAAATAAGCAGATACTTAAGAGCCTATGATTGGGTCATTATTGCAGTGATTAATGTTTCAGCTGGCAACAATTCTTTTAACACTAACTGATGCAGTGTGTAGCTTCTCATTTCTTAAACAACCATGTCAGAAGACGTATCCCGTTGTCGTGGAAAAGATGTTACTGTGTTTCAGAAGGGGTCAATTATTGGCCTGCATCAAGCAAAGAAAACAACAAAGGAGATTGCTGGAATTGGGTTAAGAACTGTCCAACGTATTATTAAAACCTGGAAGGATAGTGGTGAACCGTCAGCTTCTTGAAAGAAATGTGCTCAGAAAAAGAATCTTGAATGATTGTGATCAGAGATCACTAAAAACGCTTGGTCACATCGTAAAACATCGACAGTAGAGCTCACAGCTATGTTTAATAGTGAGAGCATTTCCACACGCACAATGTGACGAGAATTTACAGGATTGGGAGTAAACAGCTGTGTGGCCACAAGAAAGCCACTTTTTAGCGAGGCTAATCAGGGAAAAAAACTTCAATTTGCTAGGGAGCATAAAGATTGGACTGTGGAGCAATGGAAAAAGGTCTGATACTGATTACAAATTTCATGACAAAAAATGCAATTAGTAATGTAATCTTGTAGATTACATTTTTGGGGTAATCTAATCAGATTACTTTTGGATTACTTCCAACCTAATTCTATTTTATTTGATGTCACATGCATTTGAGTAGGATAACCTTGTATCATTTTAGCATAAATGTACAATAAGAAAGAACATGTATTCCATTCTTTATTACAAACAAAAGAGCCTCACAAAAAGAGCTCCTTATGACATTTTTAAAAAGTGCATTAAACATTACATGAATGAACATACAGTAATCATTAAATCTAACAGCAATGACAGTTCATGGCCAAAGTTTATAATTCAAAACACTGAGACATCAAGTTCATTTTAAGAGCATAAAACAATTGAAACATTACGAACATTAACTGGTCATAAAATCTACATAAAATGGTTATAAAATAAACAAAAATGAATGACCATAAAATCAACAGCAGTGACGTTGCTAGGTATATCAATGGTATGCTGAATTAGATTGAAAAATGCGAAAGATTAGGATGATCAATAAATTAACAGTTTACTGTCGTTTTGCCTTTATATGTAATCATGTAATCCATAAAGGAACAAGTCAGAATACAAGTATTTTCAAATGTAATTTAATCCAATTACAAGTACTTGTTTTTTGTAATCTGATTACATAATCCAGATTGCATATAATTCATTACTACCAGCACTGTGTGTGACAAAACTGAGAAATGTTTAGCTTTAAGGTTGCATGTATGACATATGTAATGTGTATGTGTAATATTGTGGATTAACCCTTTTTCTTCCCTTAAACTTCAAAATGTGGCTTAATTTTCTTCTGCATTTTAAGACAATGTTCACAATTAATATTAGCGGTTTTATTGTTTTTATTTATTTATTTTTTACTGAAGAAAAGTAAGATTAATATATAATTAATTATTACAAAGTCAGCATGTCCTGCACCATGGGCGAACATGTTGGTTTTAGGTCAGTATGACTTGGGGGCCGTTTACACGACAATGTTTTCAGTTAAAAGTGGAAAACGTTTTGTGCATTTTGGCTGTTCGTTTACACGATAATGGCGTTTTGGGGCCTGAAAATGCAAACTTTTGAAAATGGGTTTCAAAGTGCACGTTTTTGAAAACGATGCCGTTATCGTCTCCGTGTAAACATACAAAAATGATTTTTGTGAAAACGATGACGTCATGCGCACACGTATCACAAGATCACCAGTTGGAGTCCTTAAAAAGGTGGCATGCTTTAAAGTCCAGGGTCACTTGTAGTAATAAAGAAACCTCATCGTCTGTCCAGACAAAATTGCTCGATGCTTTCGCCATCTTCGTTGTTTGTATTCACCGCTCTGTGGAAGAATGCTTATGTGCACAGTTGCGTAGTGTTTCTTTACAAAGTGACATCGCCAACTACTGGCCTGGCATGCATAACACAGCGTTTTTAGTCGTTTTCGCGGATCCGTATGAACGGGGATCGTTTTGACAATGTTGTCGTCTGTACGCGAAACGTTTCAAAAACGCAAAGGAAAAACGTTTCTGTTTTTAGTACATCGTTGTCGTGTAAATGTACCCTTAATGATCACAGAAAATTAAAAACAAGTCATGTGACCCACATACTCAAAACAGATAAATGATAAGAAGATTGGGTGGGAAACCCTTTCTCTTTCCCCCTATAAGAAACTAAAGAGTATGTATCTTGTGGTGCACGTTGCCTGTTTTACGTTTAACAACCATTGCTTTGACTTTATAATGAAAATTAAGCACATTTTCCCCCTAAATTCTCAATACTGTAATGCATGAAAAATCTCACTCTCATTACTGTATTGCAAGGGGGAAAAAAGGTAATATTTAGTTTGAAAAGTATTTCTTAGTACTGTTTGTTGTCTTAAATATATGCTGATTTAAACATAAAGCATTGTATTACAGTAATATTGTTATACTGAAAAAAACATAACAGCAATAATGAGAATAATGGGACTAAAACTCAAGTCACATTATTCACATTATGGAAATGTTCTTTTTATTTTGGATGAGATGCGATGTTTTCGTGAGATTCACAAGGGTCCCCTAAGAAGAGTGTTTTATATTTTAGGAAAAATTGAGTATGTATTTGGCCAAAGTGGAATCTCTGATATATTTTGTGTAAAGTATTCAGTGAAACTGGATGAGATTAATTGTTTAAATGTGACTTTCAGATATTTATCTCAGTTTGCTGCTAGGTGTGGTTCCACTTATAAATGTGGTTTCAACTTCGTTAATAAAATTGTCAATATGACAGCCCACCACCGAAGAGTAATGTGTGTTGTGTTGATCCTCTTCCAGGTGTTGGATCGTCTTCTGTTCTATCTTCGTATCGTTCACTCTATTGATTACTACAACAGCTGTGAGTACCCGAGTGAAGACGAGATGCCAAACCGTTGTGGGATCATCCATGTGCGTGGACCCATTCCCCCCAACCGCATTACTCACAGAGAGGGTAAACACTACTTTCAATGCATTGGTCAGTTTGCTCTGGGAGATGCGGGCCTCAAACAGAAATGTCTTGAGTGTCACAGTGTTAACACTTGTTGGTTGACTGCATATTTGAGCATAGAAATATAAAAAATGTTCACCTTTAAATACGTAATCCCCTGTATCTCAGAAGTTCCCTGCTTTTGTTTGACTATGCATTTTGCTGACCCTGGTTTTCCCTCTTCTAGTGGTGGACTGGCAGAAGACATTTGAAGAGAAGCTAGGACCGCTGTTCAGTGTGAAGGAAACACTGTCTGAAGATGAAGCGGGGAAGATGGGCCGCAAAGACCCAGAGCAGGAAGTGGAAAAGTTTGTGTTGGCTAACACACAGGAGCTTGGCAAGGACAAATGGCTCTGTCCACTCAGTGGCAAGAAGTTTAAGGTTAGTGTTGGTGCAAAACATCATCTTTTGAAAGCTACATGAACTAGTTTGCTGGTTCAAAATGACTTTGAGGCGATGTGTAGAAAAATAACCTTGCAGGCTGAAGATCTTTAAATTTACATCTTTTGACAGTCTCAATGTGCACTCATTATAATTTGTATTGTTCATTTTTATCTTTTCTTTCTTTGTAGGGCCCAGAATTTGTGAGGAAGCACATCCTTAACAAACACGGTGATAAGATTGAGGAAGTGAAGAAAGAGGTGGTGTTCTTCAACAACTTTCTGATGGATGCAAAAAGACCCTGCATCCCAGAGATGAAGCCTCCACCACCTCCAGGTCCTGGCCAGGGTAAAACACCTGTCAATCATCCAGTGTTGTCAGAAGTGCAGCACTGTTGACAGAAGCAAGCTCTAAACAGTCACCATGACATTTGTAGTTCCTGTCATTGTATTTTACACCCTGACACTCTCTCTTTGTCTCTTTAGGATTGCTTTCACCCGGAGGTCTTCCTTTCCCTCCTCAGGGTCCTCAGGGTCTGATGGGTTTTGGCCAGCCCAGACCTCCAGTTATGGGCTATGGAGGTGTGTATTTAATGAGAGACAAAGTGTGAATGATTGTTAGTAGAGGTGGAAGTCTTTCATTTTGATTCAGGGAGTCTTGATACGATTTCAAAACCATTCTCAATCGTTCTGCATCTCAATCAACAATGGAAAGTCAGTCCAGAAACAGTTTAAGGTCTTCGTTTTGGATGTAAAACATCTTGTTTAGGTTTAACGTTAATTTACCTATTATATTTTAACTTAAATTTTGCTAAAAAAAAAACAAACAAAATTGCCCTAGAAGCTGTCATGTCAACAATGGTGCAAATCTTTTTGTAGTAAAACATGCAATATCTTTTGTAAGTATGCAGAAGCTGTAATATCAGGTTGGGAACAAGACAGGTTTCCAATGGTCATAAAAAAAAAAATCAAGGAATGTAAACAAATTTTATTTGATCATTGATTGAGAAATCGCTTGAGAAAGCATTGCAATGCATAATTTATTATTGATCACTTTGTTTGGGTCTGGTAAGCAATGTTATAACACATTCAGATGTTTCTTCATCCATTTAACAGGTGGACCTCCTTACCCCCCAAACCAGTATGGTGGAGGCGGCAGGGGCAACTATGACAACTTCCGTGGACAAGGCAGCTACCCTGGGAAGCCTAGAAACAACCGGTGAGTCAGTCGTGTTTAATGTTGAATTTGATGGCTTTTGTAAGCCATCGCAGCTTTAAGGCCTTTGCACACCAAAGGCGACGTGATTATGAGAGATGAATCGCTGATGAGTGGCCCCTTCCCATAGAAAGTGACGCAAATGTTTGCTGTTAGCACATTCACGCCTTTACCATAGGTGGCCCTAATTGACAAGCAATTTTACCCCGGTACAGTAGGTGGCTCAACGCACCATTGAGCTGGTCCGCCCTCTGCCCATCACCGTGTGAGAAGAAATAACCACTTTACAAGTTTGCAAAGCAAACAATTCTCTAGCGAGCAGACAGAAAAAAACACAATGGATTTTTCTACAAGCTGCAGCATCGTTGACGAGTGATTTGTTGATTTGCTCAGTGAGAAAGAAAACTTTCAAGACACTTCACAAACTATTTCAGTTCACCTGCAGGACAGGTTGACTGACAGTATTATCATGTATACACAGTCTGAGGGGTGATTAGAAAGAATCGAGTGTAAACAATACTATTAATGGCTAAAACGTTATCATTTGGAACGAGAATTATTATATGCAACTTGTCACGCATACCGTATATACTTGCGTTAAGTGCATTTAAAATCACTGTGTAATGTAGGCCTGTCACGATTATTAAATAACCGCCTAATCACGGTTATGTGCTCTATCTGAGTGATTCACAAGCACTCTGTTGCGTGCCGTCAGCAGAAGCATGCGCCAAACTCCTGCGAAAATTTAAACAAATATAAACTTTGATAGTGAACGTAAAGCACGTAAAGCTTTACTTTCAACTGATGTGTAATGGAAAATGTTCCTGGTCATAAAGGGTTCAAATATGCAGCGTTAATGACACATAGTGTGACAGAGGAGGAGACACATGTCCAATCTATTTCTGTGGAGTGATAAAAATGAACAAAATCTCAAAGGTTTTACTTCATGAGAAATAAGGGCTTGTGGGTCTAATCAAAGAGCATTAAAATAATGTGTGAAAGAAGAAATTAGGATAGATCTTTTACTATTGCATAATATAATGTTATTTAATAGAAATATAATTAAATATATTTATAGTATTTTATATATATATATATATATATATATATTAAGCATGCGATTAATTCAAGTTTAACGCTTTCATTTTCTTAAATCTGGATTTACACATTTACTGTTAATACAGCATAAACACTGGTGTGAAGAGCAGAACCTTTGTAATGTGTCCGCCCGGAGTCATTACACTGACACACACACCGCGCCAGAGCCCTTCTACCAAGATGAGCCTACAAGCTTAGCATAAAATAGCATAACGCTGCGGTCCCATTGACATCCTATGGGCGGTACTGTCATAATACTCTCCTATGATAGAGCCGCGGTGGTTGTTATCTCTGTAAATAAAAGAATCTCTGACAGCACTTCCCTGTCAGTGATAAAATGATGGAGAAAGGAGCTCTTAGTGCTATTTGATGTACAAAACATGCCTAGATGGAACTTGTAAGGTGCATTTTAATTACCACAGAAGCAAGTCAAGTCTTAACTGTCACTTAAACGCAAAATGAAAAGAACCTCCAGACAAAAACATCTCATGTTGTGTTCAAAGCTTGACACTGGCTTTGACGCTCTGACGTGAATCATGAACGCAGCTTCACGATTGCTGTAACAAAGCGGATAGCCGTAGTCTACCAGCAGATTAGTATTGTGGAGGATGTTTAAGAGATTTAATGCCTATTGCAATGAACCTATGTGAGGACTAGTTCTTGCAATTAGTCAAACTCCCACTTGAATTAGTGAAAAGTTTGTTACTCGAATTGGTGATATTTTTGTGCATTTCTTGTGGAAAATGTTAATAAAGCAATATATTGTTACATATTGTTTTGTTTTCTTTCTAAAATGGAAACAAATGCATGTTGACAAGAAAATAAGTATAGTGTCAAATTTCAGCACTTTCAAAATCTTTGATTAATCACGATTAACTACAAATAAATTGGGTGATTAATTGCAATTTAAAAATTTGAATTGACTGACAACACTAAAATATATATATATATATATATATATATATATATATATATATATATATATATATATATAGTTTTGTTATATATATATATATATATATATATATATATATATATATATATATATATATATATATATATATATATGTTGACAAAAAGAGACATATTTGAAGGATTTAGAAATATTTTGATATTTAAATATTATTTTTCATGTCATTAATATAGTTTTAAAGCCTTAAGGAAACCCTTCTTCAGTCTGACATGTTATTAGATACTTGAGTACTGCCAACGACAGCACAGCTGTATAAAAATAGCACAGCAATAACGATTTTGTGGAGACATCACCACGTTTTTGGTAAATAAAGGCATTTTGAATACAAAGACATATATACATAGTATTAATATTAATTAATAGTCTTAATATTATTAATATCTGGCGACGAAAACGCTTCATATCCGTAAAGGTGTTCATTTAAAAAGGCGATACAAAGGCAAAGATGCCGCGATATATATATTATATTGGAGATATAAGAGAATTTGCATATTGCAACAATGCAGTATTATGGAATAAATTATTAAAACAATCCACATAAGATCAGGTCATTTTTAAAGGGGATGCAAGGCAGAGATGCTGCAATATTATTTACATGTTAAGGGAACCCATATGAATTTTTTTTTTTTTTTCTCTCCAGTTTTGAGGAGAAACTGCAATGGCTTCTGACATGATCTACTGCTTATAACTTATTGGTCAGGGCATTTCTTATGTTTGCTCGAGGTGTGACTGGCTTGTTAGGAATCTATTTTTTCGATTCAAAATGTTGATCACATTTGTTATGCAAAGGCCTTTACAGTTTACAATCAGGTGAGAAGTATTATTGTATTATAAGCTGTTTTATGATGGTAACGGATCTGATAGAACATAATTCCTTCTGTCTGTCTCTTTCAGAATGATGCGTGGGGATCCTCGCAATATCATTGAATATCGTGATTTAGACGCACCAGATGATGTGGACTTCTTTTAGAGCTTCATTTTTTTATTCTCCATTTTAAACTTTTTTTTTTTTTTTTTTTTTACGATTATCTCAGTACTTATTTAGTCTTGTTTGTGCATTAATTCCAGAAACTGCTCAGCACTGTCCCTTACTGTTCACTCATATGTCAAAGAGTAGCGCAGCACCTGAAGTGAACGCATGTCTCTTGCGTTGATCATCAATGTTGGTCATTGTGCGAGCTTGTGCTGTTGCCTTCTTTTCTTTTTTTTCTGCCAATAAAACTAATTTGGATACCATTTGTGTAATGTGTTGGGTAACTATTTTAAATGGTTTATTTAAAAAAAAAAATATATATATATATATATATATATATATATATATATATATATATATATATATATATATATATATATATATTACACTATATTGCCAAAAGTATTCGCTCACCCATCCAAATAATTGAATTCAGGTGTTCCAGTCACTTCCATGGCCACAGGTGTATAAAATGAAGCACCTAGGCATGCAGACTGCTTCTACAAACATTTGTGAAAGAATGGGCCGCTCTCAGGAGCTCAGTGAATTCCAGCGTGGTACTGTGATAGGATGCCACCTGTGCAACAAGTCCAGTCGTGAAATTTCCTCACTACTAAATATTCCACAGTCAACTGTCAGTGGTATTATAACAAAGTGAAAGCGATTGGGAATGACAGCAACTCAACCATGAAGTGGTAGGCCACGTAAAATGACAGAGTGGGGTCAGCGGATGCTAAGGTGCATAGTGCAGCTTTCTGCAGAGTCAATCGCTACAGACCTCCAAAGTTCATGTGGCCTTCAGATTAGCTCAAAAACAGTGCGTAGAGAGCTTCATGGAATGGGTTTCCATGGCCGAGCAGCTGCATCCAAGCCATACATCACCAAGTGCAATGCAAAGCGTCGGATGCAGTGGTGTAAAGCACGCCGCCACTGGACTCTAGAGCAGTGGAGACGCGTTCTCTGGAGTGACGAATCACGCTTCTCCATCTGGCAATCTGATGTACGAGTCTGGGTTTGATGGTTGCCAGGAGAACGGTACTTGTCTGACTGCATTGTGCCAACTGTGAAGTTTGGTGGAGGAGGGATTATGGTGTGGGGTTGTTTTTCAGGAGCTGGGCTTGGCCCCTTAGTTCCAGTGAAAGGAACTCTGAATGCTTCAGCATACCAAGAGATTTTGGACAATTCCATGCTCCCAACTTTGTGGGAACAGTTTGGGGATGGCCCCTTCCTGTTCCAACATGACTGCGCACCAGTGCACAAAGCAAGGTCCATAAAGACATGGATGAGTGAGTTTGGTGTGGAAGAACTTGACTGGCCTGCACAGAGTCCTGACCTCAACCCGATAGAGCACCTTTGGGATGAATTAGAGCGAAGACTGCGAGCCAGGCCTTCTCGTCCAACATCGGTGTCTGACCTCACAAATGCGCTACTGGAAGAATGGTCAAAAATTCCCATAAACACACTCCTAAACCTTGTGGAAAGCCTTCCCAGAAGAGTTGAAGCTGTTATAGCTGCAAAGGGTGGGCCGACGTCATATTAAACCCTATGGATTAAGAATGGGATGTCACTTAAGTTCATATGCATCTAAAGGCAGATGAGCGAATACTTTTGGCAATATAGTGTATATATTATTCTATAATTTATTTTCCCCTAAAATTAATGTTCCAGAAGATTTTAAGGAAAAATCATGTTTACTGTAATGCACTTATAATGAAAGAAAACTAGGCCAGCATTCCATTCGGTCAAAGTCACGGTATTGGAGTGGCCATCACAAAGCCCTGACCTCAATCCGATAGAAAATTTGTGTGCAGAACTGAAATAGCGTGTGCGAGCAAGGAGGCCTACAAACCTGACTCAGTTACACCAGTTCTGTCTGGAGGAATGGGCCAAAATTCCAGCAACATATTGTGAGAAGATTGTGGAAGGCTACCCAAAACATTTGACCCAAGTTAAACAATTTAAAGGCAATGCTACCAAATACTAACAAAGTTTAAGTAAACTTCTGACCCACTGGGAATGTGATGAAAGAAATAAAAGCTGAAATAAATCATTCTCTCTACTATTATCCTGACATTTTACATTCTTAAAATAAAGTAGGGATCCTAACTGACCTAAGACAGGGAATGTTTTCTACGATTAAATGTCAGGAACTGTGAAAAACTGAGTTTAAATGTATCTGGCTAAGGTGTTTGAAAACTTCTGACTTCAGCTGTAGACCCCTCTCATTTTCTGGGTGAAATGTCCACAGTAGGGTGCCAAAACTGTGTAATTAAGCAAGTTGTTTTTGGCTGTAATACAGTGAAGAGTAATGCATATTTTTAAACTGTATCCCAACCCAACCTAAACCTAACCATCAGTGGAGTAAAAATGTAATGTTTGAGGGAAAAAAGCAACCTCTGAGTTGTGTTCATCACTGATTATGCAAACGTGATTACTTCCTGGTTTCAATGGGATCCGAACCTGAATCTGGGTCTCCCATGCTGCTGACGCAACACACTTCCAGTCGAGCCACAGGGGAAAGTTAACACACTAAAGCCGATGCAAAAATGTCTGATAGTAGATGGCGCTTCTCAATGAGTCAGCATAATGTGGCCGATCCTAGGATACTGCAACTCTCGGAAGCAACAAGCCAACTTCCCATGTGATCATGTTGCATCCTTACACCAAACCAGGAAATACTTGTTGGTTTTAATCACTGGATAACACAACAATATTTCTATATGAATGCATCTTGTGATATAGTTCCTCTTTCTTCTAAATAACTCTTACTGTACGGTTGAATATTCGGTCACTGCAAATGGCAATTTGTGAACTTGTTATTGTGGCCTTGAGTAAGACACATAACATCAGGTTAACTCGAGAGTGAATGTTCCTGTAAGAAATGTACTGACATTTTGCTGACAGGTTTTATCTAGTGATTTGCAAAGCTGCTTGCTCATTTGGTTTGTCCATTAAATACATTTTGTGAATTTAAATGTACAGGTTTGACTCTATGGGGGGCCTTTGGAGGTTATGCCCCTCCTGCTAGGCCACTGTATCTTTGAATTATCATTGATAATTATCTGAATGAACAATTCTTCTGGCAATAATATAGTTATCCTATCCTGTTTATGGTTGTCAAACAGAGCAGAAACTTTGTGCATTAATATAGATTGTGTGGTCAAAGGAGTGCATTTATAGTCCTTTTACAATGTCTTCAAACACAGCTTATCCAATCAGAATTTAGATGTGGAACTTACCATGTTATGTTATTTTAACAACTGTAATACCAATGTGGTAAATTTATAGCTGGCACATACTGATAATTGGCGATGCTCTCCAAAGCAACAAAAGTGCAAAGTACATTTAGGATGCAATACATATTCTTTGGAATATGAATGAAAATACTGTATTTATATTAAGGATCCCATTCTAATGTTATCAAAGGGAAGTTATTACATAAGGGATGGTTATTATTTAAGGGAGGTGTTATTTTGGATCCTTACTAAGAAGCAAGCCATTGTAAATGTGTTCCCATGCTGATATATCAAAAAATGGAAAGTTCTGAAGATATCGTGATAATGGAGATGGAATGCGAACGAAAGACAGCGTTTCGGAAAGGTTTGCTAGATATAAAATATTAAATAATATTACATTTTAAACAAATTTAAAGAATGAAACAAACTTTGCTTTTAGTGCATGAATGAAATGGTCATTCTGTAAAGATTTGTCAAGCTAACATAATTGCATTAATTAATGCTAAACAGATCAATAGTTAATGAACATTCAGACAGACATTTCATGAAATGTTGATTCATTTATTTGCATTTTACATTTTGAATGCACATGAACTACTCATCTGTTATAAACTGTACAGTGCATCCAGAAAGTATTCGCAGCACTTCACTTTTTACACATTTTGTTATGTTACAGCCTTATTCCAAAATGGATTAAATTCATTATTTTCCTCAAAATTTTACAAACAATACCCCATAATGACAACATGAACGTTTGTATGAAATCTTTGCAAATTTATTAAAAATAAAAAACGCATATTTTCACAGCCTTTGCCATGACACTCAAAATTGAGCTCAGGTGCATCCTGTTTCCACTGATCATCCTTGAGATGTTTCTACAACTTGATTGGAGTCCACCTGTGGTAAATTCAGTTGAATGGACATGATTTGGAAAGGCACACACCTGTCTATATAAGGTCCCACAGTTAACAGTGCATGTCAGAGCACAAACCAAGCCATGAAGTCCAAGGAATTGTCTGTAGACCTCCGAGACAGGATTGTATCGAGGCACAGATCTGGGGAAGGGTACAGAAATATTTCTGCAGCATTGAAGGTCCCAATGAGCACAGTGGCCTCCATCATCCGTAAATGGAAGAAGTTGGAACCACCAGGACTCTTCCTAGAGCTGGCCGCCTGGCCAAACTGAGCGATTGAGGGAGAAGGGCCTTAGTCAGGGAGGTGACCAAGAACCCGATGGTCACTCTGACAGAGCTCCAGCATTTCTCTGTGGAGAGAGGAGAACCTTCCAGAAGAACAACCATCTCTGCAGCACTCCACCAATCAGGCCTGTATGGTAGAGTGGCCAGACGAAAGCCACTCCTCAGTAAAAGGCACATGACAGCCCGCCTGGAGTTTGCCAAAAAGGCACCTGAAGGACTCTCAGACCATGAGAAACAAAGATTGAACTCTTTGGCCTGAATGGCAAGCGTCATGTCTGGAGGAAACCAGGCACCGCTCATCACCTGGCCAATACCATCCAATACCATCCAAGCATGGTGGTGGCAGCATCATGCTGTGGGGATGTTTTTCAGCAGCAGGAACTGGGAGACTAGTCAGGATCGAGGGGAAAGATGAATGCAGCAATGTACAGAGACATCCTTGATGAAAACCTGCTCCAGAGCGCTCTGGACCTCAGACTGGGGTGAAGGTTCATCTTCCAACAGGACAACGACCCTAAGCAAACAGCCAAGATAACAAAGGAGTGGCTCCGGGACAACTCTGTGAATGTCCTTGAGTGGCCCAGCCAGAGCCCAGACTTGAACCGATTGAACATCTCTGGAGAGATCTGAAAATGGCTGTGCACCAACGCTCCCCATCCAACCTGATGGAGCTTGAGAGGTCCTGCAAAGAAGAATGGGAGAAACTGCCCAAAAATAGATCTGCCAAGCTTGTAGCATCATACTCAAAGACTTGAGGCTGTAATTAGTGCCAAAGGTGCTTCAACAAAGTATTGAGCAAAGGCTGTGAATACTTATGTACATGTGTGTGGGGGTTTTTAAAAAAAAGTTTTTTAATTTTTTTTTTTTTTTTTGTATAAATTTGCATAGATTTCAAACAAACTTCTTTTCATGTTGTCATTATGGGATATTGTTTGTAGAATTTTGAGGAAAATAATGAATTTAATCCATTTTGGAATAAGGCTGTAACATAACAAAATGTGGAAAAAGTGAAGTGCTGTGAATACTTTCCGGATGCACTGTATAAGAGCTATGCAATGTTTGTTAATGAACTATTATTGAATATTATACACCATTACCAAAACAACTTTTGTTTTCTGCTGGTTGTCGACGTGACAAGAAAATGGGCATCTTCATGTTTCTAGGAACAGTCTGCATGGTTTTTCTCATGGTTATGATTTTTGTCATTTGTAAGTCAACCATGGATTAAACACAACAGTAAAGCAATCTTTTCAGATAATTTTGTCATAAAATACAATGATTTTTGCATTAGTATATACAGAGTTTAGTCTCTAAACTATGATCTTATAAACTTTGAAGACCCAAGGGGGATTGCATTAGTTCTCGAGATGGCAGCCTCGGTGTAGGTACCATAGCTATCAAAATCCATGCCAAAAGGTCACTGACTGAAAACCTAAATAATTTGGAGTGTTTTCTCTCTCTGGAAAACAGTAACAGGAAACTTTATAACACAGAAAGTAAAAACAGAGAGCGGGAAAAGTTAGTTTTGGGCAGGATGTTCGTCTATGGTCTCATGGTTCATCTAGTGTGTAAGAGACCATCTTAAAGTCCACAAACTGTGTAAAATGTTGGTGGCATCCAAGCATTCATTCAATTTGCATGTTCTAACTTAAAAAACACCGTTGTTTTAAAAAAAATAAATTATAACGTTTCCGGTTGCTGCCAATGCATAGATTTTCCAAGTATATCTAATTATATGAATACAGTATTCAATTATTTTAGAAAAAACTGTCTCATAACTGTATTTTATAGGCTAAATATCTGGACATATTGATCATATTTCTCTGTTTTCCCCTTAGTACAGCTTTTATTTTAGAAATGCAATTGCGTGATTTGGCCACAAGAGAGCTCCGTTGTCCACTTTAGTTCAGCTGTTTAGAGTAACCTAAATATGATGGTTTTCTGTCCCAATAAGTACACTTTCACCGCAATTTACTGAGAAAAGGTCAAAAGAAATTGTAGATAACAAAATAACATCACACAAGTTTTTAGGTTTTATCTTTGCCTTAAAACCATCTCCATTATAGCAAGGGGAACACATCCTGAGAGCTGCGAATGTTACTGTCAGATACTGTCCCCCTCTGTTCAATAAGAAAGAAAGCTCACACAAGTATTACATGGAAGACTAATAACATATAATATATATATATTGTGCATACTTACCTTTTAGAATATACAATACAGTCCACTTTAGTTGAAACCATCATGGTAGCAGATTGCCTTGCTGTCTACATGTTTTTCACACAAGTTATAAATGGTGAAAATTTATTTTATATCACTACAAATTTCAGTAAATACAAAACTAAAAGGCAAAATGGGCAATATTTAACACATTGCAAAAAAGAAAACAAAATGTGGGAATTAAAGAAATATTACAAATAAGTCCATATAAATAAATATATATATATATATATATATACACACTATATTGCCAAAAGTATTCGCTCATTTCCCTTTAGACGCATATGAAATTAAGCGACATCCCATTCTTAATCCATAGGGTTTAATATGACGTCGGCCCACCCTTTGCAGCTATAACAGCTTCAACTCTTCTGGGAAGGCTTTCCACAAGGTTTAGGAGTGTGTTTATGGGAATTTTTGACCATTCTTCCAGAAGCGCATTTGTGAGGTCAGACACTGATGTTGGACGAGAAGGCCTGGCTCGCAGTCTTCGCTGTAATTCATCCCAAAGGTGCTCTATCGGGTTGAGGTCAGGACTCAAGCAGGCCAGTCAAGTTCTTCCACACCAAACTCGCTCATCCATGTCTTTATGGACCTTGCTTTGTGCACTGGTGCGCAGTCATGTTGGAACAGGAAGGGGCCATCCCCAAACTGTTCCCACAAAGTTGGGAGCATGGAATTGTCCAAAATCTCTTGGTATGCTGAAGCATTCAGAGTTCCTTTCACTGGAACTAAGGGGCCAAGCCCAGCTCCTGAAAAACAACCCCACACCATAATCCCCCTCCACCAAACTTCACAGTTGGCACAATGCAGTCAGACAAGTACCGTTCTCCTGGCAACCGCCAAACCCAGACTCGTCCATCAGATTGCCAGATGGAGAAGCGTGATTCGTCACTCCAGAGAACGCGTCTCCACTGCTCTAGAGTCCAGTGGCGGCGTGCGTTACACCACTGCATCCGACGCTTTGCATTGCACTTGGTGATGTATGGCTTGGATGCAGCTGCTCAGCCATGGAAACCCATTCCATGAAGCTCTCTACGCACTGTTCTTGAGCTAAGCCGAAGGCCACATAAACTTTGGAGGTCTGTAGCGATTGACTCTGCAGAAAGTTGGCGACCTCTGCGCACTATGCGCCTCAGCATCCGCTGACCCCACTCTGTCATTTTACATGGCCTACCACTTCGTGGCTGAGTTGCTGTCATTCCCAATCGCTTCCACTTTGTTATAATACCACTGACAGTTGACTGTGGAATATTTAGTAGCGAGGAAATTTCACGACTGGACTTGTTGCACAGGTGGCATCCTATCACAGTACCACGCTGGAATTCACTGAGCTCCTGAGAGCGGCCCATTCTTTCACAAATGTTTGTAGAAGCAGTCTGCATGCCTAGGTGCTTCATTTTATACACCTGTGGCCATGGAAGTGATTGGAACACCTGAATTCAATTATTTGGATGGGCGAGCAAATACTTTTGGCAATATAGTATGTGTATATATATATATATATATATATATATATATATATATATATATATATATATATATATATATATATATACATAACCCTTGTTCGGCAATATCTGCACCATAGGCCCCCTCTTCTTCACTAATTTAGTCTCTGCGTTGTGTTAGGGTGTGAGTGAGAAAGGAGAGGGGACACCAGGCGTTGCTGTGTTTGAAGTAGGGCAGCTCTCTTTTATTCTATTCTCTCTCTCTCCACATCAGGCATAAGGGGAACAGCAGGCTTCCCAGAGGGAACACAAAGCTGTTTAGTTCACATATTAATGGTAACAGCACAAATAAACCTTTTTTCCATAAAAAATGTAAATAAAAGTGGTAGTATGTACATTGGATATGATATACAATTAAATATGCTTCACAAAACTATTAAAACACATAAAAGTAAACCAAAGATTAATAGTCTAACATACAAAAATAAAGGCAGATGTAATAGTTAAATGAGTCTCAGAAACAGGATTAAATATACTGAAATGCAATCAGCCGCACGGATTTACTCAAAGTACAAAAATACTGAATTTGAACACTCATCTGCCACAAATAACACCATCTACCTTTCTAAGAACATTTTGACATGTGAATAATTGTACTGCAGAACATGGATGGGCAATATTGATAAAGAAATTAATTAGATTAACTTTGAGATAAAGAGCACACTTCAACACTAATGCTCAGTAACACAATTTGGAACATAAGAAATTACAGCTCCCCCTAGAGGGTGGAAGCCTTATAACATCTTCCCTACATCTACCCCTTCTTTAAATGATGGTGTCTCAGTCATCAAGTGGTATTAGGACAATAACAAAAATACTTCTAAGGAATTTAAGGTTTAATCTCTTTTAAATGTGTGGGTGTGATGTGCATGTGCGTGTGTGTTGCTAAGACGAAGCTTCTCTTTCTTTGCCTTGGCCCTCTCCCAAAGATTTCTTCCTCTCTCTATCTTCTGCAGGTCACTTTCACTTGGGGTGACATGTTGCTCAAGGGAAAGTTTATTTGGTGGGCGTCTTTTCCGCTCAGGATATCTTCATCCCACCAGCTTAGGTTCTGAGTGTTTTATCAGGGTCTGCACTTCATGTTTCTCCTTTTCACTCACTGTCTCATTCAATGGGCTCAAATTTTAACTACCTTGTCCCAACTCACCTGACTGATCTGTACTGACACACTGTGTTATGCAGGCACTTTCCTCACTATCTGCTGTCTCAGCATCCTCCTCTTCTACTTCTACAAATGAATTTGTAGCCTGCACCTCACTAGCTTCTTCCACATCAGACTCTTCTTTGATCAGCTGCTTGGATTCCAAGGGAAAAAACATGCACTGGGACAGGAGATTGTGGTGGACAACTCTCACTTTGTCTCCATCTTCTGAACGGACCACATACACCGGAATTCCTGGCTGCTTCTTCACCACTACATATGGATGTGGATCCCACCGATCAGCCAGCTTCTGTCTACCCTCAACGTGACACACTTTCACCATCACTCTGTCACCAGACTCTAACATTGGGCTTTTTGCTTTATGGTCATAGTGCTTCTTCTGGAGATCTTTAGCATGCCTTGACATCTTATTTGCCTGATCATAAGCATAAGTCAAGCACTCATGCAGTTTCTGGACATATTCACTGTATTCGCTTGGCTCTTTGGCAGTGGACAGGCCAAAGACGAGATCAGCAGGGAGTCTTGGATGTCTGCCATACGTGAGGAAGAATGGCGAGTAACCCGTTGAATCGTGTTAAGTACAATTGTAGGCATGTGTCAGTGCATCAACATTCTCATGCCACCGTGATTTCTGATCAGGATCAAGAGTGCCCAGCATATTCATCAGAGTTCTGTTGAATCTTTCTGTGGTCCCATTACCCTGTGGATGCTAGGGACTGGTATGTGTCCTATTAATCCCAGTTAATTTGAACAGCTCCTTCACTACTGCACTCTCAAAACTGCGGCCCTGGTCTGCATGGAGTCTGGCTGGGAAACCAAAGCAACAGAAGAAATTCTTCCACAACACCTCTGCCACAGTGACAGCCTTTTGGTCCTTCGTGGGGTAGGCCTGGGCAAACCTTGAGAAATGGTCAGTGACCACCAGGACATTTTCAATTCCTCCCTTAGATTTTTCCAAGATGAGAAAGTCCATACAAACAAGTTCCAAGGGCGCATTAGTATGGATGCTTACCAGTGGGGCCCTGATGCCTGAAGTGGGGGTTTTCCACAGACAGCACCTTTCACACCGCTCACACCAGGACTTAATTTCATGATGCATTCTGGGCCAGAAGAACCTTTCCCGGACAAGACCCAAAGTGCGTTCGAATCCCAAATGACCAGAGTCATCATGAAGACTTGTTTTAGCCAGAACTCGCATTTTGTCTGGCAAGACCTGCTGATCAGTAGACTGTCTCTGAACATCTTTCACTTGCCGGTACAAGATTCCATCTTTTACCACTAACCTCCTCCACTCTTTTAAGAGAAGCAGTGTATTTTTTCCTTTCTCTAACCTTTCCCCTCAATTGGGTTTGTTGTTCAATGTCTTGTAGTGTAAGACGGGTCCAATAACAGGGTCCTCCTTTTGACTTTTTCTGATCTCCTGCTTTGTCATTGCAGGTAGAGCATCGGTCCCAGCTCCATCAAAGGAATCAACTGGCTCGTCACACCCCACCATAGACTCTCCATCTTGACTCTCCACAGGTCTTTCAGTTGGCTGATAAACATCGGCTTTCTGTGTTGCCGAATTAGTTTCAACAGGTTGACCCGGATTTCCGACTCGAGGTTGTGTTTCCGGGGGAGCGCGTGATTCGTCGAGACTAACGCGTTGATGATAAAATTTTCGTATGGAGGTAATTTTTTCGAGTTAAACCTGAAAGTTCACGGCATGCGGTGCATGGAGCTCATGGGGGCCGTGCATGACTGAGGTCGAGGCGAACGAGAGGACGCGGACGTCAACGTCATTCAACCGGGCACCGCCCCCGGTCCAATGGCTTCCAACGCTGTCGTTATCGGTCGGGCCGGGGAGAAAACGGCTTCCCGGCGGAAACCCCAGCAAAAGACCCCGCCGGGCGATGGGCGGGTCTCCTCCGAGCGCGTCGACACCCTCCCCGAGCTGATCAGCGCAACGGCTGATTTTTGGTCGTTTTTTACGTATTGCTGGTGGACACTCAGGTTGGCAACCAAAGTTCACCGCATGTGATGATCAACCCTGGGCTCTCTCCAAAACGAGCTCGGTTTAGCCCTCGGCCGCTCCTCTTGCAAAGGAGACACAGCCACGTCATTAGTCTCAATGGAAAGGGGACAATCTAAGCTTTGTAATGATATGACATACGTGCACATTGGTCTGGTTTTGGCCGAATTTCAGGGCCATTAAAATACCACTTTAACAGGCCCAGCTCAAGCACTGAAAATGACCTCATTTTGACCCCTGATATTTTTCGAACACGTTACAGCAAAATTGTTAGTCTCAATGCAAAGGGGAGACTCTAAGCTTTACAATGATATGCAACATTTACATATTTGTCTAGATTTGGCTGAATTTTAGGGCATTGCAAACTACCTCTTTTACACAACAAAATCTGGGCTCTGGGCACTGAAATCGAGCCCCATTTGAGCCATGATCTCTCCTTTTCTGAACAAGCTACAGCAAAATCATTAGTCTCAATGCAAAGGGGAGATTTCAACCTTTACAATGATATGCAATATTTGTCTAGATTAGGCTGATTTGAAGGGCGTTTTATGCTACCCATTTTAAAGGGTGCAAAAGGTCCTAGCTCAAGCACTGAAAATGACCTCATTCTGACCACTGATATCTCCTTTTATGAACAAGCTACAGCAAAATCATTAGTCTCAATGCAAAGTGGAGATTATAAGCTTTACAATGATATGCAATATTTATATATTTGTGCTATTTGTCATGCCCAGAGAGGTGTCACTCACCTCGGCTAACATCACTGACACTGTCCCCTTGGACCTCACGTGCACCTGCTAGGATAAATCATTATACTTACCTGTTGTTTCAGCACCTCCAGGGGCCTGGGGCAAGTTGTCAATCTGATGACACACACACCCTCCTTGGCTACCATACACCATGACTGTACGCGAACAGATCATTAACGGCCACTATCACTTCATTCCTTCTCAGTGGAAGGTGGTTTCAAATGACGCCAAAGATTTGATCAAGCAGCTCTTAATTGTGGATGCACAAAACCATCGAACAAGCATTAAATTAAACATTCATTAAACATTAAACATTGGGTACCCTGGTATGTGGTTCATCAGCGGAAGGCCTGACAGAAATGTGATCACATGGCTGCCCAGACAGTGGGTTTCACAGAAGCAAGCTTTACCCAGGACAGAAGGTGTATTTGCACTGCGGAGGCCAGGAATGTGGAGGTGTGGAGAAACAGCATAACCATGTGGACAATGAGGTGTCCATCTTCCTGCCCCAACTCAACCAACAAGTTCATCGCCAGCTGGAAGACGTATGGACAAGCCCCACGTCCACTTCTACCTCTTCAGTCTCCTCATACATTGATGTGCCAAGGACTGCAGAAACCGTGGACATGGATGAGATTATGGCTGCAATGGTGCTTACCAGTTTGTCCTGCAGTCCAGTAATCCAAAACTCTGCTCAGGGGAGCATGGCAACGGCTTTGTATGGAATGGAGCATGGTGGTGGTGAACTATCAGATGTTGGGTACTGGAGTTGTGACCATGGAAACGGAAGTCCTGCCCCATCCATCGCAGAGATGGACAAGAGCACACCTCTCACTGACGAAGACCTGGACATGGACCAGTAAGTGACATGGACAATAATTACGTTCAAGCACAAATACATGTGGGTCTGTTTGGAACCACCTGGAGGAAGTGTTGGTTGGTGTTATGTACTCACAGGTGAAACAATGGGGAAAACATCATCATCATCCTCCTCCTCCTCCGATGACTCTTGCCCCCAACAATGAAATATATATTTATTGTCTTATATATTAGAAAACATAATGGGATATATTAAACACATTTTCATATATGGGAATCTAGTGCTTATATTTTTCAATATTCTGCAATATATGCATGAACCATGTATGGCTATATATTGATACATTAAAAATATATATAGCAATAACAAGACAAAAACTGTACTACATTTTTACATGTAATAGCTTTATTGAAGTAATTTCTCTTTCAATGGTTACACATGGGTTTACATACAGCATTAAATGTCAATATGCCTACAAAAGGTCCACAATTCTTTACACATTCAGGCAAATGAAGACATAAATGTGAATTCAGTGACAGATTTTCTTTCCACATAGTATTTCAAATTGTTGGACAATGTACAACCATTTTTTTTTATATTTTTCACACACACGCCAAGTGTATTATTTGTGTTAATCAATAGTCGTTTTCCTTATTAAATTTGTTTTGCAGTTAAGTTCATTCCCAAATATAAAATAACATCTCATATCATTATGTCATCATGCCAGCAGTAGGTGAACTCGCCGTCATCTCCATACTGATCAAGCCCAGGAATATCATCATAGTGATCATAATGTACCAGAATAAAATTAGTCTGGTATGTGGACAGCATTTTCAATTTTTTGGGCAGGCACAAACCCGAACCTCGCAACACTGCCTACCAAGAACCTGCCCATCGTGGGTCTCCAAGGTGATAATGGTCAGGATTGGCCGCCTGTTCTTCCCACCCATGCAACTATTGTTGCACAAAGTTCAGCAGAATAGGAAGACTCAGAGCAGACTCCTTTTGCCCACCTGTGAGCAGGTCCTGCTTTCTGCTGACATACAAAAAATAATAAAATGATAATTCAGTACACCCTTTCAAACACTAAACTCACATCCCCCAAAACTGCAACCGTGAAATAATATGTACAACTCAAAGTTTGTGTAAAACAATTCAAGTCCATGGACGTCATTGGAAATAATGGGTAAGAAATGTTGTGTTTTGTGCGTGTCTCATGTGTGTTTGTGTGAAATAACTGTACCCACAAATACACACAGGTACAAAAATCACCTCTGCATTAATCAGGTTTTGGTTCCTGAAATCAGCTCCTGACCTCTGTATATTTTGCATGCACAGCTTACTGAACAGGGGCTCGAAGCTGACTTCTGGAACCAAAATAATGAAATAATTTAAGTCAATGTTTCAGTCACTAAACGTACATGCCCTAAAACAGCAACATTAAAACAATATAATCTAATAAAATGGGTTCCCCTGGGGCTAGGCACACAAAACTGTAATATGTTTATCGTGGGAAGACCCCGATAGCGTGTGCAAAGTTTGGCAACGATAGCTCGTTCGTAGCCAACATGGCAGCCTAAAACGTACTCATTTCACAGAAGCACAATTATTACAGAATTGGTTTCATTAAGATATATTGTGTACTGCTCCTTTAAATACACGTACACTTTGAGCCAATCAGCATCGATTTCTAAAACTGCTGCGCCATTTTTGAGTCGGTAGCTCGTTTAAAAGATAGACGTAGAGAAGTTTCTGGAGAAGATAAAGGTAGAGAAAGAAGCTATATATTAGTTAAGAGTTTTAAAAAGTGTTCATTCTCATATTCAAGTTGTTAACTCACCATATCATCGTTGGATGTTGGAAAAAAACATGTTTACGTCTCTTAATTGGTGGCTGAATGCAGAGGATTGATTTGAACCTGATGAAAGTTGATTTTGTTAGAAACTTCCAGAAGGTATGCGATTTCCATATTTGTAAAATGGATGTTTTATGTTCTTTTCTTTTATCTTTGATACATTCAAAGTGATTTTGGTAAAATATAAATTCAAAAGGAGAGAAATTGGAAATACGTTTGTATTTAAAGTGATTTAAATATTTTAAACACTTTTAAGAACTTAACTGGATATGTTATATAATATAATATGCAATGTAACAAGTATACATTCAATGTGTAAGTAAGGTAAAATTTGTCACACCTTGATGTAAATGTCATGGATTATGAACATTTTAATCTAATTGAACCTGTTTTTTTATAAACAGGTCAGGTTGTTGATTGAGCTGTGTTCTGAGTTGAATTCATTGATGGCAAACCCATGGAGAAACCTGGAATGAAGCATGCTGAAGATTTCCCTGTCCCGGACAACGAATCTGATTTTCCATAACCAACAGTGGTAGGATCTCAAGTGACAGTTGACTGATCTTTATAAAGTTTCCAAAAAGGAAAACAGAACAAAGACTTTACGAGTGACAAAGGACATTTCTTACATTGTTTTATTTTACAAAATTGGTTGATTTGTGTTTGCATTAAAGTGTAGCCTCCTATGTTAAACGGTGGATAGCTGCCTAGAACATGCATGTAACTAGCTGGAGACTATGCCATCCTACACACTGAATCAATATATTGATGTCCTGTGCAAGACTGAATCTTCTGTGATTCAGTACACATTGAAAAGGAAGCTCCTGTCTCCTCATTATTCGTCTCCTGACCGACACAAAGGGGTGTTTACTGCTAATAATTTTTTTTTTTTACATTTCTGACCTCTCATATCTGGACTTTTCATCCAATTAATGACAATAAATCAAATATAAACTCAAGTATATATTTTTTATGTTTAAGTCTAATAATATATCTAAATGATGGAGACCTAAATTTGACCCATGATCAGTCCTTTTCTGAACAGAATACAGCAGTGTTATTAGGTTCAATGCAAAGGGGATATTCTAAGCTTTTCCATGATGCGACGTGTGTATATTTGTCCTGTTTGGGTTAAAGGCCTGATTTGTGTATATAATAATAATTATATATGTGTGTGTGTGTATATATATTTATTATTAGATACATTTAAGGTAAATGTGTGCTACAAAAAATACTGCTATGACTATGTGCCTTTAGTCAAAATGGTTAAATATTCTTTTTCTAGGTCTCTTAAACATTATCCTTTACAGTGTGTTAAACAGGAGTTTAAATAAATTAATTGACTTTGATAAAGTATTTTCAAAAACTTACTTTAAAAAAAGTTACCAAGTCACCCATTTGTGAAAGTACTCTAATGACCCTTGCACCTCCACTAAATTGATTAACACAAACAATACACTAACTATAAAAACATAACTGCAAAACAAATATAAAAACAAGGAACATGACTTTATTGATAAACACAAGCAATACACCTTGTTAACTATAAAAACTGCAAAACAAACCTAAAAAAGGAAAATGAACTACAAAAAAAGATTAATACTACACTATAAATATTACCTCTAAATAGAGATCAGCATACTGGTGCTTATGAGCTTAACATGTGGTCTTTTTGCTGGAGCGTCCGGCGGTCCATCAGCGTCTGTGTCCGGTAAGCGATGGCCAGATGAGCCCTTTGCTCTTCAGCGTTACATCCGTGAATGCGCAACAGGTGCCTGTCTAAGCGCACTATGCCCTTCTTCCCGCAGGCAGTGGAACACTTCACCCCTCTTGCTTCCCCGAATTAAAGCGGCTAAGAGCAAGAGTTCTTCGCGGAGAGTCACTCTGTGGTTCACTTTCATGTGCGTTTCCACATGGCCGCAATCTTGCCGGCAGAGCACGCGTTCAAAGGTAGACATTGCACACGTTGAATGGCCGAGCTACCCCCTGGTGAAAGGATGAGCAAGCACGGGGTGAAAGGTGTAAGTAATATGCGGTGTCCCCCCTAAGGTAAGTATCTTGCAGGTGTGTCTCCTCCCTGGATGCAGTTTTGACCGAAGAGCAGGCACGAGAAAAAAAGAGGCTTGGGTTAGGTGACTTGTGTTATGCTGTGGATACAGTAATGGATGGTGGATACTCACGTGAGTGACAATGCTGGTCCTGATCTGCATGAAGCAGTGGCGGATCTAGGATTTTTTAAAGGCAGAGGCCACAGTGGGGCCAAAATTTACAGAGGGGGGCCAAGTATTATGCGCAATTCTTTTTCATTATTCAATTGCTGCTGGCACTAGCAGATTTCTGTAACGACACACTGAAGGTGGAGTTAGAGAATGATGCAGGTTTATTGATGATAAACAGATGAGTACAGGCCAGTAGGTAAGCAGGCAACACAAAAGTTAAGGAGTACACGGGTAACTATCCTCAGACACAGGAGTATCCCTGGAGTAACAGGTAAGTCTGTAATACACAGGAGAAAATCCCTGGAGTAACAGTTAAGTCTACAATACACAAGAGAAAGAAAAAAAAAACACTGGAGTAACAGGTTAAGTCTATAATACACAGGAGAACATCCATGGAGTAACAGGTAAGTCTATAATACACAGGGAGAAAATCCCTGGAGTAACAGGTAAGACTATAATACACAGGGAGAAAATCCCTGGAGTAACAGGTAAGTCCTATCTTAAAAAAGAACAATTCTCCGGTTTTTGTGACTGACACCAAAATGTTTGAGAAATTCATTCATATCTAGTGACTTTGCCCTCCTGGATTCAATACTCAATACTCCCAGGTGATTCAAGCGGTCATCCCCCATTGTTGTTCTCAGGTGGTTTTTAATTAAGCTAAGAGCTGAAAAGCTTCGTTCACATGAGGCACTGCTGACTGGTATTACAATAGCAATCTTACCAAGCCTAAAAAGCTCATGGAATACCTCCTTGAATGGTTCTACAAATTTGACAAACTCAAGGAGGGTCATCAGCCTTTTCATTCCACTATTTTCTTTCCTCTCCAACACTCTCTTGATTTGATGTAACTCATGTGCTAAATCATCAACATTTGAATCAAAAATCTCAGCAAAAGCAAAAAGATCTTCATGTAAAAAGGTGCTGCTTTGTGGATGCAGGGCTTGGATTCCTTTCATTATTTTACAATTTGGTTTAGAGAAACGTCTTTGTTGTTCACCCATCATGGAGTCGAGTACTGGATAGAACACATGTTTCTGAAAGCTTTCCTTATCATCATGATCTATTCTACGCTCACCAGTTGGTGTAGTGACTAAGTATCCACCTAGCCTCCTATTCCTCACTGACTGCCTTTTCCATAGTGACATCACAATTCACAGCAATTTTCTCAACCTCAGCCCATAAAACCTCAAAAAAAGCATCAGTCCTATACTGCTGCAAAGTGTCAAGTAATGCATCGACAAGACTCGCAGCTGCTGCTAGGTCCAATGAGGGGGACTGCAGTATGTCAGACAAGAACTTGGACTAGCCCAGTACTTTACTAAAAGTAACCAGAAGCCCAATTAAATTTAAGTCAATTTGGCCTAGTAAACCACGAGCATCAACTGCCCGATCCCCATTACTCTCAAGTCCAATCTCCTGAAGGACACGGACTACTGCAGGGACTCTGTCTAACAGGTTGTGACATGCTGCATACCTGCAAGCCCACCTAGTATCACTTAGTCTTGGAATTGCACGAGACTGGCCACCATACATTTCTCTCTGAATTTCAAGCCATTTGGTGTGTACGTATGATCCAGACATGAAGCAGTGAAGTTTTTGTAGGAGAGAAAAAAAACAATCTGCCTCAGACACTGAATTGACACTATCCACAATAACAAGGTTTAGACAGTGTGCATTACAATGCACATAAAATGCGTATTTTGCCACATCTTGGATTCTTGTACACACGCCTGAGTGCTTGTCACTCATAACAGCTGCACCATCATAGCCCTGACCAACCAGGTTGGTACGATATTCTAGTCCATGTCTTTCAAGGCAGTTTATTATCAAGCTGGTAAGGCCAGCAGCATCTAAGCTGTCAGCCCTTCTAAAGTCAAGAAAGCTTTCATGTATCATCCCATTGTAGTAATACCTGATAACCAGTGATACTTGCTCCTTCTTTTGAAGGTCTTTTGTTTCATCAGCAATTATGATGAAAACCTCACTTTCTCGAACTTCTTTTATTATGTCAGCTTGAACCATTTCTGCCAGGCATTCGAGTATTTCATTTTGTATACCTTTGCTTGTGTACTTGGTATTGCCATAAGCATTAATTTGCTTCTCTATTAGGGGATCATGTTTAGCCATCTGCTCCAAAATGGCTAAAAAGTTGCCCTTGTTATTTGAGTCATCAGACTCTCTGTGACTTCTTTGGGCGATATTCTGGGTGGCAGTCAACAGGAGTACCTCTGCAATTGTTTTGATGTATTCCTGATTCTCTTTAATTTTCTTTTCCCTCTCCTTATTTATTGAATTTACAATGCATGTATTTGTTTGCATAACCATTTGATGCTGCTTCCATGCAAACATTGCACTTCTGTGATGGTCTGATTTAGAATGACCTTTAAAGCCACCTTCCTTGCACAAGGCTTTTTTCCAGTTAGAAAAGCCTGTTTCTGATGTGAATATGGATGATGGAGCACTTGGAAGGGAGTAATGCCTGCAGGCATAGCAAAAAACAGAGTCTTTACTAATAGAGTATTCTATCCATGAGTTGTCCATATACCATGAAGCATTGAAGGCTCTCTTTCTATTCCCATGCTGTGTCCTGGGGAAGACCTTGAGTTGAGGCTGCACAAGACCCTCTGCTCTGGACCGGGAAATGTCTGGAGAGAAGCAAATAAAATAAGACTTTTGACTCCTACTTAAGGGTGAATGCCCTTCAATTACATAATGTAATCACAACTAGACATGCCAGTATTCAGAAATGTATATTGTATATAACAGTATATTGTGGTACTAAACATTCACAGTATTGTTACTGTGGGTACTTGAAATACCATGAATAATTCTACAACACTAGGGCCTGGTTTCACAGACAGGGCTTAGACTAAGCCAGGACTAGGCAATAGTTCAATTAGGACATTTAAGTAATTTTTATTAACATGCCTTAGAAAAATCATTACTGGTGTGCATTTTGAGAAAAAACAGAGGCACTGATATATTTTAAGATCAGTCAGTGCAAGTTTCTTTGGTCTGGGACTAGGCTTAAGCCTTGTCTGTGAAAACGGGGGTGGGTGTTTGCTGTGTAAAGGCTGAACAAAAATGCAAATACTCTCTGACACTGTTAGCCACCGTACACAAATTTTCTGTTTCTAACACTCACAATTGTCACTGTGAGGGATGCATAGACTCGCAGAGGTCAAGTGAAGCAAGTAGCCAAGGCGCAGAAGTTCACAGCAAAGGCAGAGGAATGACTGACCAAGATGGAGTTGGAGAGACAAGGGAGCCTGGTGGAGCCAGAAGGAAAATGGCCCATGGTGGAAATAAGGGAGTGAGGAGGCTGGACGGGACCAGCTGAGATGAGGGGACTTGGAAGCTGGACAGGATTCATAGATGGATGAATGTGCATGAGCACAACTGATGTAAGTATGTTTCACCAGGTTACTAAGAGTCTGGTGATGAAGACAGGGATACAAAATGAGGAACAACGCAGGTCAATAACAGGTGGTAAGGAGACAACACTGGAGACAATGGAAGCTCACTGGAGTATCTTTGGAAGACATTAGAATATGATTGGAGATCACAAGGAACAGGTAAGTGAGTCTGTAGCTTCCCATTCGTAGGCCAGCCACTGAGCGAATGGTGAAGGTGGCTTCTGTAGAGGTGCTGATTGTGGTGATGATGAGGCACAGGTGCTGGTCATTAGTGCTCTGAGGATTGGGCAGACTGGAGTGGGGGATCATGGGAAGTGTACTCCATAGCAGAGAGTGAATATGTGATAATCTCAGAGATTAAAGGAATTTGTATAGTATTTGCATGTTTTCAAACAGCCATTCAGATTTTTACACTTGCTATGGTGTTTATCAAACACCAACAACTACTTAAAGGCTGAAACATGCCAGCCAATAAAAGATAGATACTGGTTGAAAATATTCAGACTCCTCATTATTGTTCTTTATTGTTCATTGTTGTTGTTTTCACTTTAACCTATTTTGAGTATTGTTTTATTTTTTCTATTTGAAAAAAGTTATTAAACTTGCTATTTATAGGACAACACTTAAGTTTGTACTCTATCCATTCAACATGTTTTTGTAATGCAATTTCATATGTGACAATACAGATAATACAGTATACTATAATAAAAGCTTCAGCAATTAGCCTATCAGTTATCGCGATATGAAAATTTGATGCCATTACATGCTTAATCATGGAATGAAACAAAGGCATACCATCAGGTCCTAGGGGAGCAGAATAATTCTTTGGCTGGACAGAATCCTCTGCTCTGCACTCAAAAATGTCTGGAAAGAAACAAATGAAAAAAAAAAAACCTTTGTGATGGCTGCCTAATACACTTTCATAAACCCACTGTCATCAAGACATGCAAACAGTAGCTATCTAATCATTAATCCAAATGTTTATGGATTATATTCAATACAACTGCAGTACGAAAACAGCAGCATACCATCAGGTCCTACAGGGAGGGAAGAACTGTTTGGTGACTGTGGTTCTGTTGATGGGGATTCATGATCCCCATCACTGACACTCTGGCTGTCTTCATCTGAACCTTCACCATCCAAGTTTGCAGCTGAAACATGACACATACATGATATACACACACACACACACACACACACATACAGTACTGTGCAAAAGTCTTAGGCCACTAGTATTTTCACCAACAAAAAAAAATAGTTTTAAGTCAGTTATTTCTTTCGCTGTAGTGCGTCAGTAGGAAATATCAGTTTACGTTTCCAAACATTATTTTTGCCATTAATTGTAATAATCCAGTGAGATTTTTGTATGCACAAGGAGTCTGACAGCAGCCAGTGCTCCACACAGAGATCTGATCTGATCATCATCCAGTCCGTCTGGAATGACATGAAGAAACAGAACAAACTGAGACAGATTAAATCCAGAAGACCTGTGGCAGTAGCGCCTCAAGGTGGCCCCGTCAATGACCCGCTTCGAACTGGAGGCCCGCGCGTCGCACCTGTGCACCACCAGCTCCGCTCTCAGATGGGCCATTGCTGCTTGCACGCCCGCCGGAGCTGCCTCACGGCGGCATCAGTGAAATACCCCCGCTTGTCCGCGTTCTCCTCTATAAAGGAGCAGAATAACTGGAAGGTTGAGCAGGTAGTGTCTAGCTGTGGTGACCGTGAGGCCCCTCTCTGATAAAGCCTGTGCCCACTGTCGCACCTTGTCGGGCAGTGAAAGGTCCGTAATGAACCACGCTCCCCCCTTCTCCGCACACCACTCAAAGAACACTGTGACACACTTGGCTCTCTGGGTGGAGTTGTCATGGCTCTAGGAGGACGGCCTGGCCCCCAAACAGGACAGCTTGAATGCCTTGATAAGGTGAGTGATGTCCGCGAGGTTATCCAGGCCATGCGTTATGCCGGCAGCGTCGTCCTGCGTCGTCCTGTGTCAGCATACCGGTGCTTATGATCTTTACCCTTGGTCTTTTTAGCTGGAGCGTCTGGAGGTCCAACAGCGTCTGTGCCCGGTAAGCGACGGCCAGATGAGCCCTTTGTTCCTCGGCATTACACCCGTGGACGCGCAGCAGGTGCCTGTCTAGGCGCACTATGCCCTTCCTCCTGCAGGCTTCCACCAGGCAGTTGAACGCTTTACCCCGCTTGCTTCCCCAAATTAAAGCGGCTAGGAGCGAGAGTTCTTCGCGGTCGGTCACTCTGTGGTTCACTTTAAGGTGCGTTCCCACATGTCCACAATCTTGCCGGCAGAGCACACACTCAAAGGTGGACATTTCCCGTGTTGAATGGCCGGTGAAAGTACGAGCGATAAAGTGGGTGAATACTTAATCTCCACATGGTGTGTCCACTAAGGTAAGTATCCCGCAGGTGTGTCTCCTCCCTGGATGCAGATATGACCGATGAGCAGGCGTTCAAACACCCACCTTTAATGTAAACAAACACGGGGCTGTCGTGCGGTGGAAGGCCGGCGAAGGGTCGAGCTACCCCGGTGAAAGTCTGAGCTAGCACGGGGTGAATATTTAAGCTCCACACGGTGTTTCTCCTCAGTAAGTATCTCGTAGGTGTGTCTCCTCCTTGCCGCAAAAAAAAAAACAAAAAAAAAAAAACACAGAGGCAAAGTCTATGATACAAAACAACTCACTCAAACATTTCTATAAAATAAAGTGTAGCCTCCTATGTTAAACGGTGGATAGCTGCCTAGAACATGCATGTAACTGGAAGTCTTATTCCCCAAATTTGTTCACAATAAAACATCACGAGTAGGGGGGGCCAGGTATGGTATCTGGTGACTGGGCATCTAGATTTGGATGCCCATTTTTTTTTTTTGGCAAGGCAGGTAAGTGCGCTAAATAACGCAACCCGAGATCTGCCTATTTGAGAATAGTGTACCAGAATAAAATCAGTCTGGTATGTGGACGGCATTTTCAGTTTTTCGGTCTCGGCATGGGCAGGCACAAACCCGCACCTCAAAACACTGCCGACTAAGAACCTGCCCATCCTGTGTCTCCAAGGTGATAATAGTCAGGATTGGCCTCCTAGGTCATCCCACCCATGCAACTACTACTGTTGCTCATATAGTTCAGCAGTATGGTGGTTCCCACTGAACCCAACTTTGGGGACTCGTAGGGCAGACTCACTATGCCTCCTGGTATGCAGGTCCTCATGGTACTGGGCTCTCTGACTGCCCTCCACACACGAGATGACTGCGAATGGGTCATGGGAATAACGCTGCCGGATCGTGGGTTGGCATCGTTTACAGTCAGAACTGGCTGCAGTGGTTGGTTTTGAATCTCCTTTTTCAGTTGCTGATTTTAATTTGACTGAGAAAGTGTCCTTTAAATGCAAAAGAAGAAAGCGGATGACTGTGAATGCCCCCGGCCATCCCACTTAATCATGGACCTGGTTCCAAAAACCCACAAAATAAAACCAGCGGCATGCTTTGAACACTCTGATTTTTTTTCAAAGTAAACGCTTCGCTCACAATCTTGCATATGACATAATCTAGATCTCACAAAATAGAACCGGAGTCCTATACCATTATTTCTAGCTGTGGTATTCAGGTAGAATTCATAACTAATATATACAGTATATATATAAATAACAACAGTATTTCATAACTGCAAAACAAATCTAAAAAAGGAATATGAACACAAGAACAAAAAAAAAGATTAATACTACACTATAAATATGATCTCTAAATAGACAAAAAATGTAACAGTAAAAACAAAGACTAGCGGGTGATGTTACAAAAATAAAATAACAGCAGCAAAAAGAACAAACTTCCTATAAATTAACAAAGAATTTAAGAACTTAAAAAAAAAAAAAAAAAGAAACCCACAGAGGCAAAGTCTATGACACGAAACAACTCAAACTCCAATATTTCTTTAAAAAACAATAATAGCCTCCTATGTTAAATGGTGGATAGCTGCCTAGAACATGCATGCAATAGCAGCAGACCAAGGCCATTAGCCAGAACAAAAGCTGTGATCTGCCCAATTAGCATTCCATTGTGTATTGTGTATTGTGTCTGGGATGTGGGTTGAGATGTTTGAACTCTACAAATCAGGCCTTTAACTCACCCAAACTGGACAAATATACATGTCATATCATAGAGAAGCTTAGAATGTCCCCTTTGCATTGAACCTGATGACAATGCTGTATTCTGTTCAGAAAAGGACTGATAATGGGTCAAATTTAGGTCTCCATCATTTAAAAATATATATTATTAAACTTATATTTATTATTTGTATTATTATTATTATTATTATTATTATTATTATTATTATTAGATATATTTAAGGTAAATGTATAACTATACTATGTTTGAAACTTTACCACTATCTTTGCATGCAGCTTTAGCTGAAGTATGAATGTGATTTTCTTATTTTACTCATGCTGATTTGGGATAGGAGGTCACAAGGAATATTTTGATGTAGACTTTGTAAAAGCATATACAAATTTTGTGTTCCAAAAGCTGACTTTTTCAGTTGACTAGTGTTGATATATGGGGAAATGTTTAATTTGGGATTGTTTGTTTTCCTAAAGCCATCGCTATATTAAACAAAGGCTCTTTTTTTTTTTTTTTTACATCTGGCCAGGTAACTACTGAATTGTTTTAAAACGTACTCTCCATATGCTGCACATATTTACACACACACTGTTATTAATAATGTTACCCAAATGGCTACATGGCCCTTTTTAAGGAATATCATAATTGGATAAGACACTGCCCGTGCCCTGTCCCTTCACATGAACTCCTTTAGATACAGAGGCCTGCCAAGCAAAATTATTTAAATTTCCTGCCAGTGTACTGTGTTTCCCCTAATATTAAAAATACATTACAATTGTATGTATTGTAATATTGTTTTCTAGTTGATCAGTTGTCTCTTGATAAAGTTTATTTAATGTATAATGTTTTTTCTTTAAGGTTTTGGTAAAAAATACCCAGGCCCAGACTGGATGTGCTAACTGTTCTGGCCACTCCTTCTGTTGTGCTTATTGACTACATGTATTTGTATTTGTCCATTGTGTCCTTAAGCAAGTCACTTAACTCCAGGTTGCTCCAGGGGGATTGTCCCTGTAATCAGGGCACTGTAAGTCGCTTTGGATAAAAGCGTCTGCCAAATGCGTAAATGTAAATGTATTTTACAGTTCTAAGCCCACCCACATTAGCACAAATGAGTATAAATACAACAGTAAAATCAAGGCTTGGACAAAGCAACATACTGTTCAGAGAACTTCAACTACTGTTTGAAAACTTCAGCAACTTCTCACTTTTCATTGCTTTATTGCTTCATTGCTTTACTGCACTGACAATGGCTGGACAAGCTCAGAAAAGGTAAGACTTATATTTTAATTCCTTAAGTTTATTTGCTTGTGTTTTCAAAATTTCCTTTGTGAGAAAAGCAATTTACCCAAAAATAACCAGTAAACTTCAGAGGTTAAGATTACATCAAAATTAGGCTTTTAACTCATCCATATGGTTTGCAGTTTGAAAGCATTTTGAGGTGATCTGAGATGCAGAGTTTAAGCCAAACAATATTTTACTGCCAACTAAGCTATGAATCAGTAATTTGAACTGTAAATGTTGATGTTTGTAACTCCACCACACAAATGGAATGCTAATTGGGCAGGCCACAGCTTCTGTTCTGGCTAATGGTCTTGTTCTGCTGCTACTGCAGCTGTGCTGTTTATTTAGTTGTAGTTTTGATCAAACTCAAATTTAAAAACTTTTAACAATGTTTTAAACTGCATTAGACTCTTGCATCTTTTGCACACCCGAATTTCCTACAACTCTGCTTCTGAGTCACACAAGGACCTGACCTCTGAACTTTATTTCTGGAGCACATTTCCACACAAAAAATACTGCAGTAGGATGTGATCTTTCTTATTTTATTCATGTTGATTTTGGGATAGGAGGTCACAAGGAGTATTTTGATGTAGACTTTGTAAATGTTAACACAGATTTTGTATTACTAAAGCTGACTTTTTCAGTTGACTAGTGTTGAAATGAGGAAATGTTTACCTACCTACTTATACAAAATGTCTTTTTTATAAAAACATAACTGCAAAACATATATAAAAAAACAAGGAACATGACTATTAACACAAACAATACAAAATTTGTGTTAAGGTGTATTACAAAAGCTGACTTTTTCAGTCGACTAGTGTTGAAATATGAGGAAAAGCTTATTTTGGGATTGTTTATCTACTTATCTAAATGTCTTTTTGTCATTATCCTGAAGGTCTGCTGATCACAAGTTTGTGCACTGTTTGCGGTGCCACAAGCCACAGGACAACATCTCTGTACACCTGACTAGGGTGTGCATGAAAAACAGCACACCAGAGGAAAGAGCGGCTGAGGTTCAGACGGACAAGGAATCCTCGAGGGAGTGGCCAACAGGACCTGGGATTACACAGATCTATGCAAGCTCGTGTCCGACAGGCGCTCTCGTTTGGCGATGGTGAAGGAGCTGCTTGAGTGGTTTCTTAATCACCAACAAGCCCCATGAGTCCGACATAGTCTTAGATTCGGATGGTGATTCCACCACCACAGCTTCCGCCTCAGCAACCGCCACGGCCACCTCTGTCCCCTCTTCACCACAGGGGACTGATATCACAAACGCGCCCTCTTCATCCTCTTCTGATCAGGAGACAGTAGAGCCTTCCTGGCAAAGGCAAGTACAGTAAATCACGTGTCATTTGCAAGTTGATTTTATTATTGCCGATTACAAATTTATTTTTACTTACAATTTCATTCTTTTTTTATTATTATTATTTACAGAGATCTTCTAAGCTCGTCGTCCTCTGTGCGGATCGAGATGAAAGAGGGTGGTCTGTATTTTCTGGGAGCACCAAGCTCCTTGTAGACTTCAAAAAGTACCTGACGGAGACACTGATGGTCTATAACAGCCAACAGGAGGTAAGATCTCTTCACATCAATTCTCAGCACACCCATTTTCTTTTTATGATGTTAATGTTGACAATTCTCTCATCTCACCTTCTTCAAAGGTCGACAACGTTTCACGCTTCCTGCGCTATTTGCTGCCGGTTGGAGATGAGCCAACCCTCGAGTTTCTCACAAAGAGCACAGAGACCCGTGATTTCCTGGCGGCCCTAAAGAGTAAGGATATGAGTCCAGCCATAACCCATGTTATTGTTGTTTACTACTACAGTCCTGAGTGTGGTGTTTTTAATAACCTGTCTCCCTTTTAATTTAGGTACGATCGATTTGTTGAGGGCTCACGCAGCGTCAGAGAGTGCCGGGAGATTTTGAGGGTTGCGAAGGCAGACTTCCTAAATATCTTCGGGCAGTTCATCTCAGGTGCCGAGGTGGACAATAGTGACAAGACGATGTACCGCTACTACTGCGAGGTGATCATGGTCTTCCGTCACTTTCAGCGTCCAGGAGCTGTGGAAGGCTTGACTGTAAGTTCATCTATTTAAACAGCTTGAAGGAGTTTGTCCCTATGATAGGCTGTAATGGTTATTTGGAAATGTATGCATTAGTACATTTTAATTTTTCAATGTGTTTTAGGTGTCAGAGTGGGTGAACAGAAAGGCATATAATGGCAGGCTTGTGGCTGGCACCAGCAAACACAAAACATCGACCATGCAGATCGTTGCATTTGCCTTGATGCAGGAGGAGGAATCTGTAAGTTTTAGTATGATTCAAAGTGTATATCGCTTACAATGTTTTACAATCAAGTAACTGTCTTTCTTGTTTCCACAGTGGTTTCAGGTGTACCATGAGTCCATTTGGCCTTGATACAACAATGGTACATCTGACAAGTTTTTTGTTTCATCCACTGGCGAACCTGTTCACAGTGTCTCACAAGACATGCATCGCCTCCATGAAATGTATGTACCTACATAAATCCATGTGCTCATCTTTAAATGTTAACATTTTCTTATATTTTACCCTCTTATCAGACAGTCACATCACAATTGACATTTCATGTCACAGTTTTCTTACTGCAGCTACAAAATTCAACCTGCCACCAGCCAGGAGGTGCGTATAGCTGTGGAGACGAAGGTAGCAGAAATGTTTACAGAGAGCCAACAGGAGGGCCTGCACCATTATCTGGCACACGGCAGAAATCAGGCTTTTAACTCACCCAAACAGGACAAATATACACACACGTCATATCATGGAAAAGCTTAGAATGTCTCCATCATTTAGATATATATTATTAGTTGTTGTTTTTTTTTTTATCTATTTAGAGATATGTGTTTATAGTGTAGTATTAATCTTTTTTTTTTCTAGTTCTTGTGTTCATGTTCATTTTTTAAATTTGTTTTGCAGTTTGAATAGTTAACAATGTGTATTTGCTTGTGTTAATCAAAGTCATTTTCACTGCCTGAGGTAGGCCCGTTTGCACTGTTTAAAAGGTTGTATAAAACGCCCTACAATTCAGCCCAAACTGGTTAAATATACACATATTCCATATCATTGTAAAGCTTAGAATCTCCCCTTTGCAGTGAGTCTAATGATGTTGCTGTATCTTCCAATCTTGTAGGGCATTTTATGCTACAGAATTGACAAAGTACCAGCAGGCCTAGCTCATGCACTGAAAATGACCTAAATGATCAGTCCTTTTCTGAACAGAATACAGCATTGTCATCAGGTTCAATGCAAAGGGGACATTCTAAGCTTTTCTATGATATGACATATATATTTGTCCAGTTTGGGTGAGTTAAAGGCCTGATTTGAAGAGTTCAAACATCTCAACCCACATCCCAGACACATACACAATGGAATGCGAATTGGGCAGATCACAGCTTTTGTTCTGGCTAATGGACTTGGTCTGCTGCTACTGCATGCATGTTCTAGGCGGCTATCCACCATTTTTTTTAAATAGAAATATTGGAGTTTGAGTTGTTTCGTGTCATAGACTTTGCCTCTGTGGGTTTCTTTTTTCTTTGCTGTTCTTTTAGTTCTAACATTCTTTGTTAATTTATAGTAAGTTTGTTCTTTTTGCTGCTGTTATTTTATTTTTGTTACATCACCCGCTAGTCTTTGTTTTTACTGTTTTTTTTTTTTTTTCTTTTTTTTTTTTTATCTATTTAGAGATCATATTTATAGTGTAGTATTAATCTTTTTTTCTAGTTCTTGTGTTCATTTTCCTTTTTTAGAGATATAATATATATATATATATATATATATATATATATATATATATATATATATATATATATATATATATATATAATATATTAGGCAGTCAGAGAGCCCAGTACCATGAGGACCTGCACACCAGGAGGCATAGTGAGTCTGCCCTATGAGTCCCCAAAGTTGGGTTCAGTGGGAACCACCATACTGCTGAACTATATGAGCAACAGTAGTTGCATGGGTGGGATGACCTTGGAGGCCAATCCTGACTATTATCACCTTGGAGACACAGGAAGGGCAGGTTCTTAGTCGGCAGTGTTTTGAGGTGCGGATTTGTGCCTGCTGTGGGTTTCTTTTTTTTTTTTTTTTTTTTTTTTTTTTTTTTTGCTGTTCATTTAGTTCTTAAATTCTTTGTTAATTTGTAGGAAGTTTGTTCTTTTTGCTGATGTTATTTTATTTTTGTTACATCACCCGCTAGTCTGTTTTTACGGTTACATTTAAAAAAAAAATCTATTTAGAGGTAATATTTATAGTGTAGTGTTAATCTTTTTTTGTAGTTCATTTGTTCATTTTCCTTTTTTTAGGTTTGTTTTGCAGTTTTTATAGTTAACAAGGTGTATTGCTTGTGTTGATCAATAAAGTCATGTTCCTTGTTTTTATATTTGTTTTGAGTTATGTTTTTATAGTTAGTGTATTGTTTGTGTTAATCAATTTAGTGGAGGTGCAAGGGTCATTAGAGTCCTTTCACCAATGGGTGACTTGGTAACTTTTTTAAAGACAGTTTTTGAAAATACTTTATCAAAGTCAGTTAATTTATTTAAACTCTTGTTTAACACAATGTAAAGGATAATGTTTAAGAGAAAAATAATATTTAACCATTTTGACTAAAGGCACATAGTCATAGCAGTATTTTTTGTGGCACATATTTACCTTAAATATATCTAATAATTATACATACAAATTAGGCCTTTAACTCCCAAACAGGACAAATATACACACGTCGCATCATGGAAAAGCTTAGAATATCCCCTTTGCATTGAACCTAATAACACTGCTGTATTCTGTTCAGAAAAGGACTGATCATGGGTCAAATTTAGGTCTCCATCATTTAGATTATATATATATATATATATATATATATATATATATATATATATATATATATATATATATATATATTATTAGACTTAAACATAAAAATATATATACTTGAGTTTATATTTGATTTATTGTCATTTATTGGATGAAAAGTCCAGATATGAGAGGTCAGAAATGTAAAAAACATTATTAGCACAGTAAACACCCCTTTGTGTCGGTCAGGAGACGGGAGCTTCCTTTTCAATGTGTACTGAATCACAGAAGATTCAGTCTTGCACAGGACATCAATATATTGATTCAGCGTGTAGGATGGCATAGTCCTACTTGACTAACTTAATTTTGCGGACTGCCAGCCCACTCCCGAGATCCAACTACAAGCTTTTTAACTGCTGCAACTTTAATATACGCTATTGCGTATATTGTCAGGTGGGTGTGAACTCTGCATCTCAGAGCATCAGATACCTTATATCTTACCAATACCTTGTCAAAAAAAACATTATACAGTACATTAAATAAACTTTATAAATAAAAGTTTATAAGTAAAACTGACAATTTATCAACTAGAAAGCAGTATCTTAACACTACCTCACAATATCACAATATTATTTATAGTAATATAATGTATAACGTATTTTTAATATCAGGGGAAACACAGTAAACTGAGAAAATTTAAATCATTTTGTTTTGCAGGCCTCTGAATTTGCCAGGCACCAACTTGCAGAGATACTTGAGCCTTAAATCTATATGGATCTATTCATTTAAAATAGCCTTGCAGGTCTTTGTGTGTGTGTGTGTGTGTGTGTAAATATGTGCAGCATATGGAGAGTAAGTTTTAAAATAAAATTGTTTTAATTCAATAGTTACCTGTAGTTTGAAGGACGGCTGTGACCCCAAACAGGACACTTGAAAGACTCGATGAGGTGTGTGATGTCTGCGAGGTGATCCAGGCCATTTAGGTAGTCGCCTAACCCTAATCATAACCTTAACCCTAATCGTAACACTAAATCTAATGCAAACCCTAACGCCAACCCTAACCCATTTTTCAACATCACTTTTTTGACATCCAGGCAGTACAGAGAGCTGATTTATGCCCACCAAGGTGCACCCTCTCGGCCTCAGCCGGTTCGGCGGAGGGTCTGGTTCTTACACCCTCTCCTGAAAATACTTAGTCGTTTTTTCAACCAAAAAACTTTTCAGCATCACTTTTTGGACCAAAGGCCCCATCACCGACTGCGGTGCGAGGCCCAGGGGGTGCGACGCGGTCCCGAGACTGAGGTCCCAAAAGAGCGAAGGACGGAAAAACCAACCGTCGGGCTGGGACGTGGCACGAGACAGTGCCGCCTGCACCCCTAGCGATGCAGAAAAAGCGCAAAGGCGTGTGGAAACGTAGAACGACGGGCGGGGACGTGGACTGAGGGGCCGAGGAGGGCGGGCGCGCCGGAAAACACTTTCCGGGGGGCCGCCGGGCCGAGCTGGGGCCTCGGTGCGGGCCCTCGCCGCATGCGGTGGGGCCCCTCACCAATAGCGGTGAAACCAACGTCCGTCACAAGCTCACTGGCCTGGTCTTGTTGGAGAGAGGAGGTTCGCTGTGGGCAGGACTGAAGTGCTTGTGTGACCTCCTGACTAGACATTCGTGATAGAGCATCTGCATTTGCGTTGCACTTCCCCTGCCTATACTCTATGTCAAAGTCGAACATGGCAAGCTGTGCCATCCATCGTTGGTCCGTTACATCCAGTTTGGCGGTGCTCATCACATAGTTTAGTGGGTTGTTATCAGTTAAGACAGAGAATTTGTGGCCATATAGGTGGTCATAAAATGTTTCCGTCACTGCCCACTTTAAAGCCAAAAACACTAATTTGTGTGCTGGATAGCAGGTTTCAGGTGAACTCAGTCCTCGGCTTGCATAGGCAATGACCCGTTCAACACCATCTTGAGTTTGGGCAAGGACAGCTCCCAGACCCTCCCTGGATGCATCTGTTTGTAACACAAATGGCAGATTGTAATTTGGGTAGCCCAAGATTGGAGCTGATGTGAGCCTCTCCTTCAGGGTCTCAAATGCTGTCTCACATTCATTTGACCACTCAAATGTTTTTACAGGTTGAAGTGTTGCTTTACCACCTCTTTTCTTCCTGCTAGGGTCTCCAGAGGTGAGTCTATACAGGGGTGCAGCCAGTGTTGCATAACCCTCAATGAATCGCCTGTAGTACCCCGAGAAGCCAAGGAACCTCAGCACTTCCTTCACATTTGATGGTCATTTCCAGTCTTTGACCTTGCTAATCTTCTCCGGATCAGTCTGTACACCCTCTGAGGATACCACATGGCCAAGGTACTGAACTTCTTTCCTAAGTATACTGCACTTTTGAGGTTTCAGCTTCAAGCCATGTTCGCGGAGCCGATCGAACACCATTTGCAGCCGCTCCAGGAGCTCTTCAAAGGTCAGAGAGAAAATAATTATGTCATCGAGGTAGATTAGGAGGCTCTCAAAGTTTAGATCACCAAAGCAGCATGTCATCAACCTTTGGAAGGTTGAGGGGGCATTTTGTAACCCAAAGGGCATCCTGTTGGCCTCATAGAGTCCCATTGGTGTGCTGAAAGCAGTTTTGTGCTTGTCATGTTCAGCCACTTCAACTTGCCAGTACCCAGAAGTAAGATCAAGAGTTGAGAAGTATTTTGCCTGTCCTAATGCCTCCAATGCATCCTCTATTCTTGGCAGAGGAAAAGCATCTCTTGTACTACAGGAATTTAGTTTTCTGTAGTCCACACATATCCTCAGTGAGCCATCTTTTTTAGTCACAACAACAATGGGTGATGCATATGGGCTTTTGCTTTGACGAATAACACCTGCTTCCTCCATCTCTGATAAGGCCTTTCTAACCTCTTGGTACTGACACGGGGGTATTTTCCTAAGGCAGGCGAAATGGTTTTGGATCTACCAGAGGTATTTCATGTTGCACAGTGGTGGTGTGTCCATAGTCCATGAAGTGCTTGGAGAAGACATCAGAATTCCTTCTCATTAAATCCTTTAACATCAAAAGCTGTTCTTCACTCTCCACTGCTGCAGCACTAAGATCCACCCCACATGTTAAACCATTTTCAGACTCAACACTTGTAATCTGTTCTTGATTTTGGCATGACCCAGGCCCTGTACTCTGCCCAGACTGTCTTTTCCATGTTAACTGGTTATGGCTGGACATTTGGCACTCATCCCCACTTTCACCCACACTCCGAATCAAAAAGGCATCAGCGAGGTAAGTTCTTGGTTTGACAACCACCTCCCTTTCAGGCAGATTCAGAAGGCGGACCATAACACACCCCTTTTTTACATTAGCAAGCAGCCTGGCAACCACAAGGCCTTCTGGAACCCTTTTGGAGGACTGGCTCTCAATAAGAACTGTGTAAGGTGTGCTCTTTGGTCCACCCATGATCCTGCAGTTAACATCCAACTCTTTACCTGCTGGTACTCGTATTCTGTGACCAGCATACTTTACAGGACCCACTTTGCCTTCAGCTCCACCAGGGTCCTTTTTGCTTACATTCAGCAGGGCGGTGTGCCACTCTGGATTAGTCAGCTTCACTTTGGTGAGATATTGCCTGCCATATGATGCTTGGGGGTGGTTTCTTGAAGCCCTGATTACATTAGTCCCAATGAGCAGTGGAACATTGGTGCTATATTCTGTTACAGGGACAACAAATGCAGGGACATTTGTGTACATCGTTCCTAGGAACTTGAGGTTGACATGGAGCACACCAACATGAGATACAGGTTGGCCGGCAGCACCTTCAATGGGGATATCTGAAGGCTGCAGCTTCTGAAAGCATAGGACAGGGTGCCTGCACCAAAACTCATCAGTAATGGTGTTTATTTGAGAGCCAGAATCAATTAGAGCCTTACACACTTCCCCATTTACTTCAACCTCTCCTTCATTACAAGGACCTACCAGGGGTGTGTCAGCTTGTTTGGACTTCAATTCATTAGGCTGGGGATCCTGTTGTATGCCTGTGGTTGCCCCAGACACCACAGGCCTCAAGCGTTTAAAGCCTGCCCAGTCTGACCTTCACTTTCAGCTTGGTCAGTATCTTCTGTCAGCATAGTCCTACAAAGACGAGCAATATGCCCAGGTTTGCCACATCGGTAGCACACTATGCCTCCGACTTCGCCATTAACTTTTAGTCTATTAACTTTAGTGTTTGGTGGTGCCCACTTTAGCCTCTAGCTGGGTGAGCCTGTTGATCTGCTCCTCCTGGCTGCTTGCCAGTTTCTTTACCAAAGTTGTGAGTTCAGACAGATCTGTGTTAACTCTATTTCCTTTCTCAGTCCTCAGGTTTTGTGCACTCTGTTGGCAGCTTGCAGTGGTAAATGGAACCTGGTTGTAGGTTTTTTTTGCTTTTTTACGCTGAATTTGAAACTTCTTTGTCTCACGGGCTAGATTACGGAGTTCTGTTTGAAGTTCACAAAAACTCAGAAGCCTGGGCTTCATAGAAGCGATCCTGTGATAAACCTCTTCATCATTCAGCCCTCTCAAGAACTGTCGAGTCAGTTTGCTATCTCGGTCTGGGAAGGGTTGGACTCCATACTGTGCCTCTTCTACTGACCGCAGGGTGGCCTCCAGAGCTATTGCATATGAGCATGCTGATTTACCGGAATGCTGATATCTCTCATAAAATTCAGCTAATGGATCCAGAGAAGTCTGAATATCACTATATTCAGCTCATAGTTCCTCAAAAGCTCTGCCAGGATTCTGCTAATGAGACGGGAGATTCAGTACCAGCTTCTTTGCTTCTCCACTCAAGTGTCTTACTACTGTTGCAAAGCATAGATTTGTTGGCATCCCACCAGCTTCAAGGAGATACTGCATATCTCTTATCCAGTCATCAATTAGTACCTTACAATCTGGACCCCCACTGAATACTTGCACATTTCTTACTTGGTGTGTTTGTAATGGTCAGTGCAGAGTCATACATGTTTCCAGAATTTGGATTGGCTGTATACAGAGGTACAGACTGAGGGTTTTGCACAGGTGTGGCCTGCTGAGCATACATGTGTGGACCAGAGTACATTGCCATAGGAGCATACAGTGGAATTGAGGAAGTGGACATAATGATGTGGTTTGAATGCATGTTTTGTAGATCATTATTGGAGAAGTGTGGAGCTTGGACAGGGTCTGTTCGAGGAGAAATGTTGGTTTGGAGTGAGAAAGTGGGTGCTGGAGGTGGGTGTGTGCCAGGTATAGTTGTGGGCATAGCCAAAGGCATCCCATATATTGGGGATGGGGTAGTTTGACAGGTGGCTTGATTGTTAGACAGCTGGGTTTGTGGTGAAAAAGCTATTGTTACAGATGGTTGCAGGCTAGGTTGGAGCATGGTAGCTCGCAGCCCATGGAGGGAAGTCTGTGGACCTTGAATATGGGCTGATTGAGGTTGTATGCTGATGTGGGATGATATATTTGGTACTAGTGGTTGGTGTGGGACAGGTGGGGAGGCAGACGTAACAACAGGCAGTCTACAGGCAGATGCTAATGGAGCTCGAATCGGGGCTGGAAGGGGAGGTATTCTAGCGGGGGTGATTCAGCAATGACTTGAGGTGGTGGAGAATCAGGTTGATAAGATGACATGTCAGTTTGCAGCCCATAGGGAGAGTTTGCTGAAGCTTGCATATGGACTGAGGGCTGATGTTGCATATGTGGGGTGGGGTTTGTGCCCATCTGATACCAACTCACTGCTGAGAGTGGCACAGACTGTGTTTGCGTCATTGTCTGAAACAACCTTGGCCTCACAGACTTTTTCAGGGAAAGCCTGTCAGCAGCCTGAGCAACAGGTTCTTTATTTTGATCATCAGACAGTATTTGATATTTTTGACATCCATCTTGGTCTGCAGGTAACCACGGAGTGCCATGGAAAGGTTGTCTCAGTGTTGATAATGGGAGGGGAGGTGGTCGATAAGGAGTGTCTTCGTGAGAGCTCTTCATTATTTTCAATTTTTCTTTGGTATTATCCTTTTTTTGCCTGTGCAACACACACAGTTTCAGTTGTGTACTATGTGTAGTGTTTGTAGATTTGAGCTGCAATATACCATAAAGGTATCTGTAGATATGTAAATATTTGAAGTTGTTGATAATTAGTAAATTAATGTATCTTTCTTGTTTTGCTCCCTTTTTCTCAATGATAATAATAATAAAAAATAAATACAATATATATATATATATATATATATATATATATATATATATATATAAAATAACAGCAATGTCAATGTCTCAATTGTAGTAGTTAGTTAGATTTTTTTTTTCAGACAACAGAATATCAGTATAGTTTCAAAAACACAAATTCAAATATTTCTCACAGTAAAATACCAATGTCAAATGTCACAATATCAAAACTTAAAAAACAGTAACACTTCAAAAGTTATTAACCCAGTTCACTTCAGCAATCACATTAATATTTAACGCTTTCACTTTAAAATGATCAAAAAGGATATACTGATTTTAACACTTCTTCAAAGCCAGAGAGCTGACTCCAGTCAACTTAGAAACCAGCATCTGGGTCACGGCACCAAAGATGTTACCCTTGTTCGGCGATATCTGCACCATAGGCCCCCTCTTCTTCATTAATTTAGTCTCTGCGTTGTGTTAGGGTGTGAGTGAGAAAGGAGAGGGGACACCAGGCGTTGCTGTGTTTGAAGTAGGGCAGCTCTCTTTTATTCTATTCTCTCTCTCTTCACATCAGGCATAAGGGGAACAGCAGGCTTTCCAGAGGGAACACTAAGCTGTTGCATAGCAACCGGAAACAAAAGACAAGGAAAGCACAGGGCCTAGACGGTGTTTCACCCACTTGTCTAAAATTCTGTGCTGACCAGCTAGCCCCTATCATCACAGATCTTCAACAGATCACTGGAGCAGTGTGAAGTTCCCTGCTTCTTCAAACGCTCCACCATCATCCCTGTCCAAAGAAACCCAAAATCACAGGACTTAATGACTACAGACCCATCGCTCTGACGTCTGTGGTCATGAAGTCATTTGAGAGACTGGTGTTGGCCCACCTGAAGGACATCACCGGACCCTTTCTGGATCCCCTTCAATTTGCTTATCAAGCAAACAGGTGTGTGGATAATGCAGTTAACATGGGATTGCATCATATCCTGCAACATCTGGTCAAACCAGGGACATATGCAAGGATCCTTTTTGTGGACTTCAGTTCAGCTTTTAACACCATCAACCCAGCTATACTCCGGACTAAATTAAACTAACTCTGTGTTCCCACCTTTATCTGTCAGTAGATCACCAGCTTTCTGACAGACTGGCAGCAGCTAGTGAGATTGAGAAAATTCACTTCCAGCACCTGTACAGTCAGCACTGGTGCCCCCCAGGGATGTATGCTGTACCCACTACTCTTCTCCCTGTACACAAATGACTGCACCACTAAGGATCTCTCTGTCAAGCTCCTGAAGTTTGCAGAAGACAATACTGTCATCAGCCTCATCCAGGATGACGATGAGTCTGCATACAGAAGGGAGGTTGAACAGTTTGCTGTCTGGTGCAATCAAAACAACCTGGAGCTGAACACGCTCAAAACGGTGGAGATGATTGTGGACTTTAGGAGGAACACCCCAACATTGACCCCCCTCACCATTCTGAACAGCACTGTGGCAGCAGTGGAGTCATTCAGGTTCCTGGGCACTACCATCTCACAGGACCTGAAGTAGGAGACCCACATTGAAAAAGGCCCAGCAGAGGTTGTACTTCCTTCACAAGTTGAGGAAATTCAACCTGCAAAAGGCACTGCTGATACAGTTCTACTCAGCAGTCATTGAGTCTGTCCTTTGCACTTAAATATCTGTCTGGTTTGGTTCAGCTACAAAATCAGACATCAGAAGACTACAAAGGACAGTTGCCCCCTGCTCTCCCTTCAAGAACTGTACACTTCCAGAATGAGGAAAAGGGCTGGTAAAATCACTCTGGACCCCACTCACCCAGCCCACTACCTTTTTGAACTGTTGCCTTCTGGCTTACGCTACTGAGCACCAGAACTGTCATGCACAAGAACAGTTTTTTCCCTCAGGCCACCCATCTCATGAACCATTAAAACTGCCCCATTGAGCAATAATTATGTGCAAAACACAGCTTAGTCTATTTATAATTATCCAACATACCCTACCTCTTCTGCCATTACATTCCCTTGCATCTGTATATAACAGATTTGTATTTGTACATGCGTATATATATATATATATATATATATATATATATATATATATATATATATATATATCATCATATTGTGTATTTCTATATATACTTATATTTTCTATTCGCTTTTTATTTATATTCAATTTTTTAATTATCTCTGTCTTTTTTTTATTGTTTGTGCACTGGAAGCTTCTGTCACCAAGACAAATTCCTTGTATGTGTAAGCATACTTGGCAATAAATCTAATTCTGATTCTGATTAACACTTCACAAAGCTGGGAAAAATAATGGTGTTTTTGCTTGTTTATTTGTGTATTTTGGATCGAAGATTCCAATCTAGAAAGAAAGTTTTCCACGCTGGAGAGTTGGATGAACAGTCATAATTCCAATATGACAATCAGATCTGAATTTCACATTGCAGGTAGGAACAGATTTGACCATCAAACCTCCCAGTTTTAAATCGTTAAAGACATACATAAAATTAGAATTGTCCCTGTTTATTTTAATACAAATAATTCTTAGTGTGATTCATTGGTGCATATTATTCCAAATTCCAAGAGCGGCCACAGGATGTGTCATACACTGAAGTGAAGAGTTTGATGGTCAATTTGAGTTCTTCAGTATCAGCACTGACGTCCAAAGTGCATGATGCAGGTGTGTTTCATCTTCTCATTCAAACATTTAAATGTTTCTTCTATGGTCTTTAGCAATTGTATATAACGTTTGCTTATAATTATTGTGCACATAAATCTTGTCATCTGTGTATTAAAGATATTTTTTCCCTTTACAGTCAGAGATCAGGTGCAGAAACTGACAGAAACAGAAAGATTACTGGACAGTTTGAAGTCATCTGTTAATTCTTTACAGTCTGATCAACAAAACAAACAACGTGACTTCAGTAAGACAGAAACATAAAACATTTGATCAAAATAATCACTGAAGTATCCAAAGAAGTATAAATGTAAGTTTTATGGAATGTTAATGCATAATACAAATCATCATTCTCAATTAAATACAATTCTATACACTTGTGCAGAAAAGCTATTTTACCTATCTGCACATAGTAATCTTGTTGACATACTGTATTTGTCTTTTGTCTCCTGTAATAGAGTCTGTGGTCAGTTCATTGAGTGTAGTTAAGAGTTCAGTGTCAGATCTGACTTCATCTGTAAATACTCTCTCTTCTAAACAACAGAGCACTGGTGAGTTGATTTCACATGCCATACACAATACAGAACTCAATAAAAGGGCTCCATATTGCTAATAAATGGTAATTTTCATGAAGGTGCAACTAAATTTTCTGTTGCATTTGAGAAACATTAAACAGAAAATGCTCCAAAAGCGGAACAAAGCAGCGTAAGCACAGATCAGATACTTATCCTTCATTACATGTTGTTCGCCCACACCGAGAGGTGAAAGTAAATATATGAGCTGATTTATTTTCTATTTATTTTAAATGACGCCATTTTTGGGACCCTGGTTGCAACCAAAACTGTGTCACATGTCTGAATACAGTTTAACCTCCTGATATCCCGCATCCACATGCATTTACATTACGTTTTGTCTTCACTATAGGCTATGCATAATTTAATTTAATTTAAACCGACTGATCTTTCATCATTCAGGAGACTCTGTGCTGTCATTAAAGGGTTAAACTTTCGATGCACTGAGTCATTTGTTAAAACAACATTGCGCAGATCTCTGTTGAGTTCGTCTTTGGGAGAAACAGCAACAAAACTACATCTGGTAAGAAACCTGATTAAGTTTTTACATTAAAATCTATAACGAGTCTATAACGACTTTCTGGTATATGGGAAGGAGGAAGCAGGAGTTTATTTACACTGAATAATGCAAACAAATTTACACTGAAGAATGCAAACAAAAATTTCACTTTTCAGTGAAATTATAGCGCTCAGGTATGTACCCTTACCGATTTCTCTCCCTTTAGATGAACATTCAACCACGCCCCCACTTCCTTATACCCCCACCGCCCGACTCAAGCCAGGGAGCCATCCGGCCTGTCCCCAACTCCACCCGGCCTGTACCCCCCCCCCCCCCCACACACACACACACATTTCTGGAGAGGAAGTCAGCAACAGCCATCCACACCCCTGGTCTGTGGTCCACCTCGAACTTAAAATGCTGTAAAGCTATATGCCAACGGGTGATCCATGGTTAGCATCCTTCATGCGGTGGAGCCACTGGAGTGATGCTTGGTCAGAACAGATGGTGAAGGCCTGCCCCAATATAGGAGGGTGAGAATGGCCCATTTGATGGCCAGACATTCCTTCTCAATGGTGCTGTACTTAGTCTCTCTCAGCAATAGCTTGTGACTAATGTACAGCACCGGCCGCTCCTCCTCCTCCACCACCTGTGAGAGCACCGCCCCAAGCCCCCTGTCGGAAGCATCCGTCTGTAAAACAAATGGAAGAGAGAAATTAGGTGCATGTAAAAGTGGCCCGCCGCAAAGTGCAGCTTTCACCTGTGTAAACACCTGTTGATACTGCTCCGTCCACTGGACCAGGTCTGGAGCTCCCTTTCTAGTGAGATCAGTCAGCGGGCTGGTGATCTCTGAATAATTAGGCACAAACCTTCTATAATAGCCAGCCTGCTCCAGGAACTGTCTCACCTCCTTTTTGGTCTTGGGTCTTGGGCAGGTTGCAATCGCTGCAGTCTTATCAATTTGGGGACGCACCTGCCCGTGTCCCAAGTGAAACCCCAGATACCGTATCTCCACCCATCCAATTGCGCACTTCTTGGGGTTTGCCGTGAGTCCCTTTCGTCACAGCGACCTCAGAACAGCTCTCAGATGCTGCATATGCCACTGCCAATCGTGACTGTATATAATGATGTCATCCAGATAGACAGTGGTGTAAGCCGAATGCGGTCTGAGGACTCGGTCCATAAGGCCCTGAAATACAGCTGGGGCCCCGAACAAACCGAACGGAAGTGTCACGAGTTGGTGTAAGCCAAAAGGTGTGGAGAAGGCCGTTTTTTTACTACTACACTACTTGCTGAAATGTTGCACAGAGGCACTGCTTCCAGGTATCGCGTTGCATTATCCACCAGAACTAATACAATGCGATGCCCGTGTGCGGTTCATTTTAATGGCCCGATGAGGTCCATGCCAATTCTCTCTAAAGGAACATCGATTAGCGGTAGAGAGGGTGTAAGGGCGCTTTTGGGGTGGCTGGTGGGTTCACCGACTGACAAGCCGCACACCACCTGTGGACATCCTCGTGAATGCCTTGCCAATAGAAACGGGCCATTCAGTGTTTTTTCCTGCCCCAAGTGTCCCGTCATCGGATTCTAATGAGCCGCCTGGAATAACATTTCCCGAGGGCTCTTTGGTACCAACAACTGGGTTGTATCTTCCTTTGTCTGAGCATCCTGCATCACTTGATACAACTGCTCTTTTATAATAGCGAAATATGGATATGAAAATGCGATGTTTGGCTGGAGCTGTTGACCATCAACAACTTTCACTTGGTCAAAGGCATGCCTAAGGGTTTCATCTCTCGACTGCTCCAGAGGGATATCCCCTTTGGAAAATCCTCTAAGGACAGGAGGGGCCGAAGCCTCTCCCTCTCTTACGTCATCCTAATGTGGAGCTGACGAAGACCGCCCCGGCACTGCCTCCCCTGCCAAGGCATCACACATCTCACATCTAATAATTTTCTCGCAGGACCCATCCGCACATATTCCCTTTAATAGAGGCTTAAATTCTAGCCAATTTGTTCCCAAAATTAGTGGATGGGTGAGGCGAAAATTAACTGCAGCCTCCACTCTATTCTGTTGCCCCCAAAATTTAATGATGAGTGACACTACAGGATAATTGTGGATATCCCCATGCACACACCTCACCTTCTCCCTTTTACTTGTGCCAAAGCCTCGTCTTGAACTAAACATTGGTGTATAGTGGTCTGATTACAGTCAGTATTCACCAAGGCTTGATGTGTACTCCCCTTGACACTCACCGGTATTCAGTATGCTCTGGCTCAATCGGGGGCAGCCCACGGAGTGTCAGCGACCCGGACCAATGTTCCCAGACACATCTCGGGACATTGGTCCTGGAAATGCCTGGGTTCCCCGCAACTATGGCAGGCCTGCCCAGGCATTACACCCACACCTGTGACAGCAGGTTCAGCCACCTGAGAGGGAGAGCGAAGAGTTATAGAAGGCACCGGCAGCAGGGAAAATCCCAACGAACAGGAAGCCGGTTTCGGTGGGGCATTCCTGGGGAGCCAGGGTAGGACGGAGAAGAGGGACAGAGCAAGAGAGAGAGAGTGAGAGGAGAGGGGGGGGAGAGAGTGTGAGGGGAGAGAGAGTGGGAGGGCTCTTCTGCCCTCTGGTACACCGACATATGGTCCTCAGCCAATTGGATGGCCTTCTCCGGCGACACCGGGTGGTGGCACTGGACCCACTCCGCTGTTATTTTTGGCAGACGATGGTTAAACTCAACCACCAGATCAATGACTTCCTTGGCGTCATGGTGTTCAGCCAGCAGCCATTTTCGTCAGGCATCATGGAGCTGTTGAGCGAAGGCAAACAGGCAGCCAGGCATATCAAGCTTCATTGAGCTAAATTGTTGCTGGTGTTGTTCAGGGCGGCGGCCGACCCGCTGCTGGATGGTCTTCTTCAGATCATCATACACCAGGAGATTTTCCGCTGGTAGATGTTGTGCCACGAGTTGAGCTTCCCGGACAACAGTGGAATGAGTCTGGCCGGCACTGGGCACGCGGCCACTTTCAGATCTCTGCGGTTCTCTCAAACAAGTCCAGGAATGCCTCTGGATCATCTTCTGCCCCCATTTTCATGAGGGCAACCAGAGGCATGGGGGCTGCTGTGTCCGGGGTCGCGGTCGGAGGTTTCTCCTGGTATAGTAAATTTTCTAGTACCGGTTTCTCCTCAGGTGTGTACCCTTACTGCTTTCTCTCTCTCTGGACAAATGCTCAACCACACCTCCACCTCCACAGAGTCAGAAGAGTAGAGTCTCTTGATTCATCCGATATGGCATTTTTTAAATTTCATCGATTTTTCGCGAAACGGCACGCTGTTAAACACAATGACCACATGCGTGGACTACAGGTTCATTTTCCTTAAATATCCTATATCCACTGTTCATTATCACATTGACAATCAATGGATGCATCCAAAAGCTGAACAATTTTGCTTTCAGAGACTTTATATGGAGTTGGAATGCATTTCAAACTTTTCTGAGACCAGTGCAGGCAGACAGCACACTGGAGTTTAAGTCATTCACTAATTAGGGAGCAAGGGAGCGTCCTATAGCTTTCCTATGCAGCCAAGTTCATTCAATCCTAACATCCTGTCAAAAGTTCAGTTTCAGTCTGCAGATGATGTTTGGACCACTCAACATGTTTGGCAGACATATGACAATGGTAATCAGTACATAGATTCAGAATTTATAATGTATAATTTTATTTCAGGGTTGGCAGTAATTGGATGATGCTGGCAATTACTTGGAATCAGAATTGATCATGCTAATTTATGATGTTACAGTATGTCTGTAACATCTAATAAAACATAAATAACCAACACTCCTGGAAACATTAACAATTTCTCTCTATAGCTTGGTATTATTTAAAATTTCACAACTTAGTCCCACTGTCCACATATGTGGACATTCATTTTTAGTAAAATTATTTGGTCTATAAAAAAGTTTTTTTCTTTCTTTTCTTTTTTTTAGGGGCTACTACTGTAGTTATAAATCAAAAAGGGGAATGAAAAATGCACACAGCAGTCATGCTCGGGTCTCAGGAGGTATAATACAGTATACTGTACAGTGTACACACCATTTTTATTAAAATGGTTAAATTAAGTGACTTATCAACTCAACAGATTTTCAACATTATGACATTGTTGTATGATTGTATTGTATGATTTAATGTGTTTAAAACTAGCTACTTTTCATGCTGGGTTAATTGTTCAGTTATATTGTAGTTTATATAAAATGTCTAATTATATAAATTAAATAAAAACATGTGATTTGTGTCTTTACTGCTTTAAAAAGTAATGGAACACCAATTTCTACCCTCATGAAAGTACTTAAATCAAACAATAACAGTATAACTGAAAGAATATGATTTTTTACATGCTTGTTATTGACTTCTGGATAATTGGGTTAAAATTAATTTCACAAGACACTGTCTATTAGTAGCAGGTTATACAAGGTCTCATCTGATAATTCAGTCTTGATGTTTTCTTCTATCAGATGGAAGAGTTATGAATGCTCTGAATGACTTGAAATGAAGATGTGTGCCAAAACGACAGGTATGTAACATTAACAATTATCAAAGAGCCCGCATGACTGGACAATAAACAATAAAGTATCTCCTCCATGGCTTTCTCTTTTCTTTTTTTTGATTTGCCCAATTCAGGCTGTAAATCTGGCTGGATCTCGTATCTCAGCAGCTGTAACTTGTTCTCAAGTGATAAACTGAACTGGTCTATTGCACGTGATTACTGTGAACAGCAGGGGGCGTTACTACTCAAAATAGAGGAGGATGACAAGGAGTGGGTGTGTAACAGACTAAAACATACACACCTGCTGTATAATTAGCATATTGTATTCTCTCTCTCTACTGTAAATTTCTCAGTCTCATCTCTCCCACTAGGCATTTGTGTCCAATATTACCATCCCAAATAACTACTGGGTGGGTCTTACAGATCAGAACACAGGGCAGTGGAGGTGGGCGGATGGCACTCCTTACACCATGAACAAAGAGTGAGTTGAAAATACAGTGTGTTATGCATGTGGAGAGAGTTTGATTAAAGGGATAGTTCACCTAAAAATTCTCTCATCATTTACTCACCCTCATGCCATTCCAGATGTGTATGACTGTCTTTGTTCTGCTGAACACAAATGAAGTTCTCTTTCAGTTGACTCGTTCGGTATCTCACTATGGGTACACGCCTCTTGCGTGGTCATCCATGAAACCCTATGTAATCACACCAAACAGGCTGCTGGCCAGTGCAACAGGTAAGCCTCGCCCCTTCCCTATATAATCAATAGCAAAATGGCATCCTACATCTCTTCATTCGTGGCATCCACTACGAGCCCTTATTAGTGCCTGATTTGGCTGGATTCAACTGTATAAAGACTGAGTTACCACTCATTTTAGGATGTCGAGCAAAGTAAACTAAGTCATACTGAGAAATTAAATGCTTTACCAAGCAAAAACAAAAGGCTGTTTGACTTACCCGTTGAGCATGGCTTCCCCTAAGCCTGGCAAAACCAAGCTGACATCTCACCCTTGCCCATGAGCATGCACATTTTCTACTGTATTTCAGCTAGAGATCCACACATTAAGTGTCCAGCTTGCCTGAGCATTTAGCATGCCAGGGCAGCATTGTTGATGCCGATCTCTTGTAGAGATTGCAGTAAACTCACCAGGAGTACTTCGCAGGAGAGTGCTGTTCCTCCAGGAGGTCTGTCGAGATCCTTTACAGGGAGATGACATGACTACATCCGCCAAAGCAATGGGAACATCACCTCCGAGGCTGAGTTGGGCTGACCTGCTCGCTCCTTCGGATGAGTTTGGGGACCCTGTTGGTTTCCATCACTGCTTTGGGAGTGTTTTTCGTGTTCCAAACGGTTTCACCTCAAAACCCTACCAGGTCAGATGAGCAGCTATCAGCAGCGGTGAATGCAACCCTGTATGAGGCTTGCCGGCAGGCAGTGGCTAGTCTGGGCATCGAGTGGCCGGCTGCTCTTCCCGCTGCTAAACGCTCAAGACTGGATGGGAAATTCCTCCTCCCCACCACCCCGGTAGCTCATCAGACCCTTCCATCTTTCCAGGATTGTATGGAGGATCTGATGAAGGATTGGGAGAGACCGCTATCATCAAGGGTCCCAGTACATGGTTTGCGGTTTTGCAGTGGTTGGTAAGAGAGCCTTGTGGTTGAATTTGTCCACAATGGCGGAGAAGGATAACAGACACTTTCTTGATCAGCCAGTGGACCCAAAGGGCTTGTTTGGTCTGGTGGTGGCGGCAATGCAACAGCAGTTTGAGGCGAAGAGGAGAGAGCAAGCGGCTATTAGAGTGTAAATGTGTAAAGTGGATTCACACACTCGCATCCCCTGTGTTGATCAGTCAACGCACAGAGCACTGTCTCACACACACATCCCCTGTGTTGATCAGTCAAGCAATAAGAAAAAATTAACTTCCCCACAGCATGGTTGTACACAAGCACCCTGTAAGAACTGTGAAGAACATCAATCTATTAATTATCCACAAAACACAGAAGAAGATCCCTGTGTGTTCCCTGTTATCACCACTATAGGCCACTGTAAGACCAGCTATGGGTGAGACAGGGAATTTAAAAGCCAATCTGCACAACTAAGCAAAGTGTACAGACTCTCAGTGGGTTCTAAACATAATAGAAAAGGGTTACAGGTTGCAATTCTCGAGAAAACCCCCACATTTCTTGGGAATAAAGCAATTAAGTGTGCAGAGATAAAAGAAAAAAATGTTGAGAGAAGAAATAAATTAACTTCTCCTCAAAGAGGCAATACAAATAGTACCACCCCATTTTAGACCTCAGATTCCTAAAAAACTATCTGAGAAAATACAAGTTCAGAATGTTGACACCAAAATCCCTGCTTCATTCTGTAAAGAGGGGAGATTGATTCACTTCAATCGATCTACAGGATGCATAATTGCATATTCAGATCCGTCTTCAACATAGTCCATTTCTGATGTTTGCTTTTGAAGAGAAAGTGTATGAATTCAGGGTTCTACCCTTTGGCCTGTCATTAGCTCCCCGCACTTTTACAAAATGTGTGGAAGCAGCCTTTGCACCATTACGAAAACAGGGGATGATGATTTTAGCCTATCACGATGACTGGTTAATTTGTGCCAGATCGTACAGCATTTGAATGCTCTGGGTTTTGTAATGAACTTAAAGAAGAGTTTTTTAACCCCAACACAATAGATTGTGTTCCTAGGTGTGAATCTGAACAGAGAAATTGTAATGGGGGGAGAGAAAGAGAGAATGGGGGAGACCGAGAGAGAAAGAGAGAGAGAGAGAGAAAAACGCCGCCAGTCAGTCCTCAGACAGCTGCACCGGGTGATGGCACTGGACCCCTCACCAGTCCCTCTCGGCCGCCGGCTGACACACTGCTCCAGCACCACCGAATCGATCACTCCCTTGGCGTCGTGATCCTCTGTCAGCGGCGAGGGCTCTCTGATGGCACATCTTCCTCCAACTCCCGGGTTTCAGCACCAGTGTTGCAATCTTCCCTAAGAAGGAAGTTCATGAAGTGAATGGTTCACAAAAGAGTCGTCATTTCTATTTGTAAAGCACTTTTCACAACACAAATCGTTTCAAAGCAGCTTTACAGAAGATGATGCATTAACAAGAAATGAAACTGTAATATCTATAGAGTCATCATTGTGTAGTTTGATTAAATATGACTGTAAATTGTGTATAAAAATTAAATAATTAAATAATAATTTTAAGAACCCCTGTGAGCAAGCTGAAGGCGACTGTGGCAAGGAACACAAAACTCCATAAGATGTTGGTTAATGGAGAAAAATAACCTTGGGAGAAACCAGACTCACTGTGGGGGCCGGTTCCCCTCTGACTAAACAACACGAATATAATACCAGTATTATTCATTTATATGCAGTGCATGTCATGGTTTAAGATTAGTAAACTAAGTGTTAAGGTCCAGTGTTTAGAACTTTTTGTATTTTTTTTATGAGCTCTAAGGTTAATGACTAATAATGTCTTTGAAGTCCATCCTAGATTAACTGCAGAAGTTCACATATAGGCATTGTCCTTTGTTAGTTGGCTGATGAAGGCCTTTGTTGGCAATTAAATGATAGTCTTTGTATTCCATTTCAAGAGTGTAGTCCATCAATAGACAAAGGTGATGCTGGCAGAGTCATTTCGATGTGGTCCATCCTAAATCCAAGGTTCAGGCAGTGGCATATGAAGTATCCGATGTCTTACAGTTGGAGTTGGCACAACAGCACAAAATACTTTAATTAAACACAGACACAACATAATAAGTGCTTTTCAGCACAATAACGCCAGCACACACACACACTGCTTCGTGTGACGCTCACACTGTTGACCTTCCTGACCCAACGCAGAATGCACACATTTGCAAGCTCTCTCTCTCTCTCTCTTTCGAACTGGCATCTCCGGCTCCTCTTTATCCCTCTCTCGGCTGATTGGGATAATTCAGTGCCAGGCGTCCATCCTCACGGCCTGGCCATGCCCTCCTCCTCATCACACTCTGGGTTTGGCCCATGAGAGGTCTAATCTAAGTGCTCTCAGCTTGCCTCAAAATGTAATTTTCGCTAATCAAAGCACCAGAGTGAGCTCCACTATGTCTCTGTACGAAATGAAGTGGAAAACATTTGAAAAATGGATTCAGGAAAAACATAGTTCCTTTTCTTTCCACAGTTACAAATAGTCTCTCTTTTCTTCAGGAGATGCTGGATCAGACAAGAGCATTCTCCATTATTAAGGTTTACCTGGTGTTTGAACACTTGGAGAAAGCTGATATAAAGTTTGTCTCATATAAGACAACATTGTTGCTGGCCACAAAGAGGCATGTCAGCCAACTGCATGCACTATCTGTTAACCCCGCATGTCTCAGGTTCACATAAAATGTCTCCAAGGTCAAGTTACACCCCAACCTGCCGTTTTGTCATTAAACCTAGTTATTCATGCAAAGAGATGGAAAACCAGCTTTTTACCCTCCTCCTTTTGCTTCACCAGAGAATGCATTTTTCATGTCCTTTTTGGGCGTTGCAAGCATATATGAGTAAAACACATTTTTTGGATGGTCCGAGAATTTCTTTGTGTGCGTTGCAAACTCAGTGAGGGGTAACACATTGTCAAAACAACGACTTTCTCACTGGATAGTAGAAGCCATTTAATTGGCTTACTCAGTGAAGGGACAGTCATTTTCAGGGGGCATGAGAGCCCATTCCATGAGGAGAATGGCTGCTTCTTGGGCTCTATTTAAAGGAATCTCCATGGATGATGTCTATACGGCAGCCGATTGGGCCTCCCCGCACACATTTGTGAGGTTCTATAAACTGGATATCACAAGATCATCTTTGACACACGCTGTGCTGAAAGTATGATTGGCAGATATATAAATAAATAATACATATGTTAGGCCTGCTCTCATGACTATATGGGCTTTTTCTGTATCCCATAATGAGATGTCGAACGAGTCGACTGAAAGAGAACTTTGGGTTACGGTTGTAACCTTGGTTCTCTAAGGGAGATGAGTGAGACATCTCACCAGAGGGCCCAATATTCATCTGCTCAGAAGAGCTGTAACGTATGCCAATTTTGGCTTCCCTGTTGCACTGGCCAGCAGCCTGTTAGGCGTGATTACATAGGGCTTCATGGATGACCACGCAAGAGGCGTGTCCCCATAGTGAGATGTTTATCTTATCTCCCTCAGAGAACCAAGGTTACAACCCTAACCCAAAGATTTTTTTAGAAGAATATCTCAGCTCTGTAGGTCCATTCTATGCAAGTGAAAGGTGATCAGGCCTTTCAAAGCTCCACAAAGCAAATAAAGTCAGCATAAACATAACCCATCAGACTCCAGAAGTGATTCAGTTGGTTTTGGGTGAGAACAGACCAAAATATAACTCCTTTTTCACTTAAGCTTGAAATCATGATCGCCAAGGACACTGCTGTCAAGATGTACCTAGAAGGGTTCTGAGATAAACAGTGAAAAAGGAGTTACACTTTGGTCTGTTCTCACCCAAAACCAACTGGATTGCTTCAGAAGAGTCTGATTAAACCACTGTCTTATAGATTATGTTTATGCTTCAGAGCTTCAAAGGCCTCATCACCATTCACTTGCATTATATGGACATACAGAGCTTTTTGTGAACAGTACTACTAGAAGACCATTTTTAAGGCACTTTTCTTGTCCACTCTTCAGTGTTGCATTTTTAAGGGATCCAAGCAGTGAAGAGAAAGTGAAATTTTGTGTGCATTTTCTTTGGAACAAGTGCTGACATATTCTAAAAACATGAATTGACTACCAACAGCCTGTAATTTCACCCTTGAATGGCCAATAAAATTTGGGATATACAGTATGTACACGCCTCAGTTTCCATTATAATGAGTGAATTTACATTTTGACTTGTATTCAGAATTTTAAACATGCTCCAAAACAGTTGTGACAGTCGAGTGTTTCCCACTATGTAACATAATTTCTTCTTATAACATGTATTAAGCGTTCGGGCACTGAAGACACAAGTTTAAGTTTATCAAGTGGAATTTTCCCCCATTCATCCATTATGAAGGTCTTCAGCTGTGCAGCTGTGCAGCTCTACGGGGCCTTCATTGCCGTATTGTAATACAAGTATAAAAATAAAAATGTCATTATGATTACAGTCACTGGAATACTGGGCAGCCAGATGACTGGACCGAACATGGTCTGGGAGGAGGAGAGGACTGTGGACAAATATCATATGAGAAACTGAATGACAACCGCTGCTCTGTCGAAATGAAGTATATCTGCAAAAAGCAAAAGTGGACCTGACAAAAAGCTGTGATGTGCTGAAACTTGCAAGGAAATGTGAAATGTCTTTTTATACCAATTTCACTAGTTCAGTACTGTCATGTTGTGTTTCCAGTACTTTACTACAGTAAATGGCAGTTAGTGCTATTATTACCATGTGTAAGAAAGCTCAATCAAGTCCATCAACCCTCTGCCTTTACTTTTATTTACCCCACTAATACAAATAAAACAATTTTAGCAAAGAGTTCTCTGCTCTCTTCATGTTTCCTAGAGAGGCCCATTCTCAGGAAAACTGCCATAGACATTGTGGAAACACCAATGTTCAGATTCAATCTCAAATTGGGATTTTTTTCATGGACGATTCTAATTTATTAATTAAGGTTAAAAATGTAACTTATGGTTAATGTTGATTTTTTTTCCCACCTTTTTCTCCCAATTTGGAATGCCCAATTCCCAATGTGCTTTAAGTCCTCATGATGGCGTTGTGACTCATCTCAATCTGGGTGGCGGAGGATGAATCTCAGCTGCCTCTGCGTCTGAGACCATCAACCTGCGCATTTTATCACGTGGATTGTTGAGTGCGTTACCACGGAGATATAGCATGTGTGGAGGCTTCACGCTATCCACCGCAGCATCCACGCACAACTCACCACGTGCCCCACCGAGAGCGAACCACATTATAGTGACCATGAGGAGGTTACCCCATGTGACTCTACCCTCCCTAGCAACTGGACCAATTTGGTTGCTTAGGAGACCTGGCTGGAGTCACTCGGCACACCCTAAGATTTGAACTAGTGAACTCCATGGGTGGTAGCCAGCGTCTTTACCACTGAGCTACCCAGGCCCCCCGAATTATTACATTTTTATGATTTTGATATAAATAATATTACTACTAATTTGACTTTTAGTATTATAAATCTGTGGATTCATTAATTGATATAACTATTGTGTTCAGGGTAACTCACGAGAGGTGAAAAAGGTGATAAAGTCCGCAGGTGTTCCAAATGTATATTTTCAGTTGATTCGATTGTTGGATTTAAAGATTTTTGTTGGATTTTAAAGCTTTTTTGTTTGTGTGTGTGTGTGTGTGTGTGTGTGTGAGTGTGTGTGTAGTCCTAAAGTAACTCTTTCCAGTCATTTTAATAATAAGAAAAAAATATATAAAATGTTACCAAACAATTTGGCCAAATTAGCTTCAGAAAAGGTGACTAACTGAAAGGTGAGCAGTTTGCCTCCCTGTGTGTTAATTATTGCTTTTGTTATTGTGAATACAAACTATTAAAAATGCTTTACTAAATAGTGTTTTTATGATTATTTAACTTTCTTATAGATAATAGGCCTATAGGAGGTCTATATGAACAATTTAATTCACATGGTCATTTAAGGAAAACAAAGTTTAGAGCCGCACGCGACATTTACAAACAGCATTTATTGTGCCTAAATCTAACCCTAAACCTAACCTTAGTAGAACCTTTTAGGGGTTCCAAATATAAAACATGTGATAGAACCCTTTTGGGTTCTAAACAGAACCTTTTCTTCTAGAATGTAGGACCGTAAACCGCCATAGACATTGTGGAACCATTCAGATTCGAACTCAACAAATATGGGGGTTTAATGGCCGATTCTAAACTATTACCCCGATTCTAAAATATGTGGTTACTTAAAGCCTTGCAAAGTTATTTATTGTTATTATAAACCCTTAAGTGCTATACTATTTCAAACCTGTGACGGTAAGTTTGTAATTCATATACCTTTAATTTGATAGATACAAACATGAAATATAAACTATGACATTTCACTTTTAAAACATGTTTTGTGCCAACCCAAAAGGAGAGGGATTTATTTTATTTTTTTTATTTTGGTGGAAACCATGATTTTACTATAGTAACCATGACTGTAGTTAACCATGGTTAATTCTGAGGTAACTTTGGTTTTACTTGTACAGATAACATGATTAAACAATGGTTACTCTAGGAAAATGCTCGGGTTAAATCTGTAAACTTGGTCCCCTGAAAGGAGACACTGCATAAAATAGCTGACGCTTTGGGAAGCTCCTCCCAGGAGTGACGATCTCTGAAGCTCTTTCGATTCACACCAATCTATTGGCAGATGTTGCTTGATGCTCCGCCCCTTATGTGAGCATCATCGCAAACATATAAACCTTTTTTACTATAAATCTCCACTTTCACTTTCACTTTTACTTTGACATTCTTTTTCTTTTGTTTTTGGCAATTCACATTCTTTGCCCACCTACTAGGCAAGGAGGAGAATTTATAGTACAACAGAACTTAAATATTGATCCATTTCTTACCCACACCTATCATATCACTTCTGAAGATAACGATTTAATCACTGGAGTCATATGGATTACATGTTGTCGCACGTCAGAGCACTGATGAACATGATGTCCACATACTGTATGTGTACACTGGCACCGCATTTCCTCAAAAGTAGAAAAAACATGTAAGTTATTTGGATAACTTTCATTTCTAACACATCTATGGGTCATTTAGCTTCATTTTAATATACATTTTGTTATATTTTATTTTATCACTGTACAATACGATTCTATTCACTAACATTAGTAAATGCATTACGTTATATTTACTGTGCATTTTCACTTTGAGAATAAATGTATTAATTTAAAAGCTGAAAAATGTTGCTTTCAGAGGTTTATATGGAGTTAGGATGAAAATAAGGAGCATTTTGAACTGTTCTGAGACCAGTGTAGATAGACAGCACACTGGAGGGTAAGTCATTCACTAAATAGTGAGCAAGGGAGCATCCTATAGCTCTCTATGCAGCTAAGTGCATTCACTCCTAAAATCCGAACAAAAGATCAGTTTCAGGCTGCAGATGATGTTTGGACAACTTAACAAGTTTGACAGACATGGGACAAAGATAATCAGTACATAGATTCAGAATTTTATAATTGTATTTATTTTAACATGGTTGGCAGTGATTGGATGATGCTGGATATTTTGAATATGAATGAATTATTCAGCTTTACAGAAAATCAGCTGTAATGTCTGTAACGTCTCAAAAACATGAATAACCAACACTCCTGGAAACATAATAAACAATTTGGTGAAAAAAATCGGACTTTCTATAGCTTAGTGTTATTTCAAATTTCACAAAATCGTCTTGTTGTCCACATATGTGGACATGCATTTTTAGGAAAACTATTTGCTCTAGAATTATTATTATTATTTGCTTATTTATTAAGTGCTACTAGTTACAAATTAAAACGGGAAATGGAAAATGCACACAGCAGTCACTCGGGGGTCTCAGGAGGTTATGCTACAGCTTGTATTGCCCCTTGAACATTCCCTTTAACTATTAGCTCTGGACACTCTGTGCATTCTCTCAGCTAACTTGATGGTTCATTTAAAAATGTGAATACCAGTTTTTCTTAGGAATTACTTTCATTTCCCAAGCTCAGTATATTTTGGTTATATTGAAAGTGCCACCTCAGCTCAACTGTAGTTTTAATATGAGAGAAATAAAACTGTCAACAGCATCTAAATATCACAGAAAATAGCTCTGTAAAGTAGTCCATATAATTTATACACTATATTGGTTCGAAGTCTTCTGAAGCTATAATATAGCTTTTTGTGAGAAACACAACAAAATTGAAGTTATTCACTCATAATCTTAACCTTCTCAGTAGCTCTCAAATTTCATTAACTTTTAAACTTGGCACTTTGAGAAGGGTTACACCAGTAAGGCCCATGACTGTTACACCTAATCAGGGAATTGTTGGTTTTTAATCAGTGGATAATGCAACAAAATTGCTTTATGAATGTACCTTGGTGAAGTAGTCCCTATTTCTTCCAAATAACTCTAGCAGAACTAGAAAGAGTTATGACAACTGCTTGCTCAGTTGGTTTGCCCATACAGTTCAATTTTGTGAATTTAAAGGTACAGGGTTGTCTCTGTGGGAGGCCTCTGGAGGTCATACCCCCTCTGGTAATAATTATAATTAATTAATTAATAATTTTCTTTTATTTATCACACATTTTGCACATATACAGTGAAATTCTTCTTTTTCACATATCCCAGCTAGGCTGGGGTCAGAGTGCAGGGTCAGCCATGATACAGCACCCCTGGAGCAGATAGGGTTAAGGACCTTGCTCAAGGGCCCAACAGTGGCATCTTAGCAGTGCTGGGGCTTGAACCCCTGATCTTCTGATCAGTAACCCAGAGCCTTAACCGCTGAGCTGCCACTGGTAGACCGTTATATCTTTGAATTATCATTGATAATTATCTGAATAAACAATTCTTCCAACAATTAATATAGTTTTCCTATCCTGTTTAGGGTTGTCAAACAGTGCAGAAATTTGGTGCATTAATATAGATTTCGCAGTCACAGGTGTGCATTTATAGTCATTTTACGACATTTTGAAACGCAGCTCATAGGTGTTGCTAGACCCTATTTAGGGGGGCTTCAGCCCACTCTAATTGAATATCAGCCCCCCTAAAAATCTGTGACTGCATTTAGCATGCAAATTTGTGATTGCCCATTGTGAGCTCTATTTGCAGCACAAGACTGCTGTGACTTTTCTTGCCTGTAAAGACTGACTACAGTGCAAAAAACAAACAGAAACAAAAACAAACAAAACACAGCGTGACGCAGCTTATCCAATCAGAATTTAGATTTGGAACTTTACTGATATTTTAACAGCTGTAATATCAATGTGATCATTTTATAGCTGTCTCATACAGCACAGACTCTCTCCTGTTAATGCATTTGTGTAATTGTGACTTTTGTCAACAACCTTCTTATATTGTTTTTGGATGTATTCATAAAAAAATAAAATAAAATAAAATATATATATATATATATATATATATATATATATATATATATATATATATATATATATTTCTGTTGCACTTTATTCTATTTTGAATACTATTATGATGCTAGTGATACTTTGTAATACAGCACTTTTTATACCACTGTCTCCTAAGATGATTCGCTTATGTTTTCCTCTCTTGTAAGTCGCTTTGGATAAAAGTGTCTGCCAAATGAATAAATGTAAATGTAAATGTATAAAGATTCTGTATTTCTTACTTTCTTTCCAAAGCAACTTGAAAAAGGGTACATTATATTATGGAAGCAGTACATATTCTTTGGAATATGGAACTGAAAGTGCTGTCTATATTTCATGCCTAAGTTCACCATTCTACTGTTATTCAAAGGACATTGTTTCATGAACAACGTTCATGACGTGTTTTTTAGATCCTTACTAAGAAGCAAGTGACTGTAAAAAAATTTCCCATGTTGCTATTTCACAAAACTGAAAGTCCTGAAAATATCATGAAAATGGAGATGGAATGTGAACAAAAGACAGCATTTCGGAAAGGTTTGTTAGATTTACAATATTAAATTAAATTTATTACTCATTCTAAAGAAGAAACTTCCCTTTTTTTTTTCCTCCCTTTTTTCTCCCCAATTTGGAATGCCCAATTCCCAATGCGCTCTAAGTCCTTGTGGTGGTGTAGTGACTCACCTCAGTCTGGGTGGCGGAGGATGAATCTCAGTTACCTCCACATCTGAGATGTCAATCCACGCATCTTATCACGTGGCTTGCTGAGCGCGTTACCATGGAGACATAGCACGTGTGGAGGCTTCATGCTATTCTCTGCGGCACCCACCGAGAGCAAGAACCACATTATAGCAACCACGAGGAGGTTACCCCATGTGACTCAACCCTCCCTAGCAACCAGGCCAATTTGGTTGCTTAGGAGACCTGGCTGGAGTCACTCAGCACGCCCTGGATTCAAACTCATGACTCCAGGGGTGGTAGTCAGCATCTTTACTCACTGAGCTACCCAGGCCCCCAGGAACTTGACTTTTAACACTTGAATGAAATGGGCAACATGTTTTAGTTTGTTTTACTATTATATTTGTCAAGCCAACATAATTGCCATTATATTTTAACCAATATACGTTCATTTATCACATTTCGGTGAACACATTACAACAATTAACTTTTGTTTTTTCCATTTAACAAAAACAAGAAAACACATTTTTTCATTCATGCATAGCCTTTAAACTGAGTTTATAACCAACTTAACTTAAATATTTGATTTGCACATAACTCTAACACTTCTTTTTCCACTGACAGGTCAATGTGTACAGTCATCTGTTAAAGTTTGCAGTTTTTTCATGATTCCGGGATAGAATGTCAGGGCTTTTTTTATTTATAAAAACAAAAATGAGCACAATAATGAATTGGAATGCTGTGCATAGACATAGCTGTAACTCAGTAGACTTTGTTATCTGGTCATTGTTGATGTTGTTGTTAATATAATAACATCAGATAATTCATTCAAGCCAACATTCGCTGGGGAAACATAAGGCACTGAATGGTGACAAAGATTGGATGGATCAAGTTTCTTGTTTTTGTTGCAGCGATTATTAAATGTTCATTGGATGTGAATAAGCCTTGCGGGACGTTGTCATGATTTTGAGGAGTAGGCTATAGACTATAGAGGATACAAAAGCTTTGAACCTATGGGATTTTTTTATGCTAGGGCGTGGCTCAGCCCTCTTTGGGATAGTAAGCCTACACTGTTCGTGGATTTCTGTTAACTTCTACATTCATTCATAGCTACACCTTTTGCTTTTTAGTCTTTATTTGTTTTAGTTTTACTGGTCAGTCTGGATGCAAATGTCCTCATCCTGTGATAAAGGCCATTTGACACGTCAGTCGCAAGTGTCAAGTTTCAGCTCTTCACTTACCACTTATCCGAGGCCTGCTCGCCATTCCTGTGAATTAATTAAATAAAATGCAACCAAACACGCCCTGTTCCTTATTTACATTCGCTGATATGCAGGTGTATTTTGCTTGGTTTATTTAAAAAAAAAAAAAAAATAATCATTTGACCTACCTGGATTTGAAAGTACTGTAAACCCAGACCCTCGTGCTCATAGCATGAATCACCCCTAGTGTAATTAATTTACTCATAATCTGAGTAATCGATAATCTGTTGATCATATGCAGTACTACACCAAAATGGTTTCATCTAACCTCTCAGAGAATCATGTTGCTGGTTTCAACATATCAAGCCAAAAATCCAAGGCACTCATGTGGTGTATATTATTAGAAAGCCTGGCTGTTATATTAAAAACTACAAATCAAATTGTAGTTAGAAGAGCCTTAGTCAGGTTGTTATTTCTCACCTATAAGGAACCAAGGTAGACAAGAACTATTTCCATAAAAAGACTATTTCGCTATCCATAAAATCCTTTTTTATTGTGTATTGGTTGAATGTTGTTCATAGTGAAAACAGTAGTGAACCCTAAACAGATCAATAGTACATTCAAACAGTAAGAAATGTCATGAAACTTTTTACTTTTTAGATTAATTTGTTTATGTATATTTACATTTTGAATGTACAAGGACTACTCATCTGTTGAGCTATAAAATGTTTGTTAATGACCTTATGTTATTGTACAAAAACAACTTTTGTGATTTGGAAAATAAAATGTGGTGAGATACAGTACACAATGTTTTGCAGATCAATGAGTTTGATAAAGGACATGCAGAATTTTAGCATTGAAAAAAATCTGAATTTTTTCATTGTGTATGTTCTTTTCTGCAGGTCATCCATGTTGCAGGCAAACGGGCATCTTTATGTCTCTAGGAACAGTCTGCATGATTTTTGTCATGGTTATGATTTTTGTCATTTGTAAATCAACCATCAATTAAACAGCAAAACAATCTTTTCAGATAATTTTGTCATAAAACGCAGTGATTTTCGCATTAGTATATAGAGAGTTTAGTCTTTAAACTATGATCATATAAACTTTGATATCCCAAAGGGGATTGCATTAGCACACTACACAAAGCTGGGAAAAGTAATAGTGTTTTTGCTTGTTTATTTGTGCATTTTGGCTCAAAGTTTCCAATCTAGAAAGAAAGTTTTCCACGCTGGAGAGTTGGATGAAAAATCATAATTCCAATATGACAATCAGATCTGAATTTCACATCGAAGGTAGGAACAGATTTTATCATCAAACATCCCAGTTTTAAATACTTTGACATACATAAAATCAAAATTGTCTCTGTTTACTTTAATACAAATCATTCTAAGTGAGTGTGATTCATTGGTGCATTTTATTCCAAATAGGAGCATCAACAGGATGTGTTGTACACTGAAGTGAAGAACTTGATGGGCAGCTTGAGTTCTTCGGTATCAGCACTGATGTCCAAACTGAATGATATATAAAGTTTGCTTACAATTATTGTGCACATAAATCTTTTCATCTGTGTGTTGAAGAAGATCATTTTTAAAACTGGAAAAAAAAATTCTTCACAGTCAGCAGACAAGGGCAGAAACCTACAGAAACAGAAAGATTATTGGACAGTTTGTCATCTGTTAATTCTCTACAGTCTGGTCAACAAAACAAACAACATGCCTTCAATAAGACAGAAACATTTGATCAAAATAAGCACTGAAGTATCCATAAAGTAGAAATAATTTTTTTATGTAATAATAATAATGCATAACATTAATCATCATTCTTAATGAAATATAATTCTATGCACGTGCTCAGAAAAGCTATTTTACCTACCTGTACATTTCCTCAAAAAAGTCACTTTTTCTTTGTCAGCCAAGTGTCAGTGAAAGGAATTATCATAGGGATAATCACTTCTGAATGGACTCCAGCGAACAGAAACAGGCAGGTCAGAGAAACACATGGGAGAGACAGAATACAATCAGAATATACAAATAACAACAAAGAAAAAGAATGTCAGGATTTTGCCACTTAAAAGTAAGAAAGGACCAAACAGAGATGGCAGGATACTGACACTACCCCCCTTCTACTGACCAAAACAAAACCAAGGGGGCAGGGGTACGGTACAAACAAAACAGTCCAGGGTGGAATTGGCAGGGAAAACTAGGGGGAGCTGGAGGAGCAGGAAGGCAAAGTGTGAACCAAGGGAGAGATGGTGGAACAGACCAGGGTGATACTGGCAGTGCAAGCCAGGTGGGAACAGGAGGGCAAGGAACAGACCAGGGGAGGGTGTGAGGGAAAAACCAAGGGGGCAGCTTCAGAGCAGGGATGAGGTCAGGCAGCATCAGAGAGGGAAGAGGGTCAGGCGGCTCCAGAGCGAGGATAAGATCAGACAGTATCGGAGGGGAAAGAGGATCGGGCGGCTCCAGAGTGGGGATAAGGTCAGACAGTGCCGGAGCGGAAAGAGGATTGGCCAGCTCCAGAGTGGGGATAAGGTCAGACAGTGATGGAGCGGAAAGAGGGTTGGCCGGCTCCAGAGCGGGGATAAGATCAGACAGCACCAGAGCGGAAAGAGGGTCAGGTGGCTCCAGAGCAGGGATAAGGTCAGACAGCACCGGAGCGGAAAGAGGGTCAGGTAGCTCCAGAGCAGGGATAAGGTCAGACAGCACTGGAGCAGAAAGAGGGTCAGGCGGCTCCAGAGCAGGGATAAGGTCAGACAGCACCAGAGCAGAAAGAGGATTGGGCGGCTCCAGAGCAGGGATAAGGTCAGACAGCACTAGAGCGGAAAGAGGGTCGGGCGGCTCCAGAGCGGGGATAAGATCAGACAGCACAGGAGTGGAAAGACTGCCGGGCAGCTCCAGAGAGGGGATAAGATCAGACAGCACCGGAGCGGAAAGACTGCCGGGCGGCTCCAGAGCGGGGATAAGATCAGACAGCACAGGAGTGGAAAGACTGCCGGGCAGCTCCAGAGAGGGGATAAGATCAGACAGCACCGGAGCTGAAAGACTGCCGGGCGGCTCCAGAGAGGGGATAAGGTCAGACAGCACCGGAGCGGAAAAAGGATCAGGCAGCTCCAGAGTGGGGATAAGTTCAGACAGCACTGGAGCAGAAAGAGTGTCGGGCGGCTCCAGAGCGGGGATAAGGTCAGACAGTACCGGAGTGAAAAGAGTGTCGGGCGGATGCAGAGCGGGGATAAGGATGGGCAGCACCTGACTGGGAAGAGGGACAGGCGGCTCCAGAGCGGGGTTAGGGTCGGTGGCACCAGAGTGGAAAGAGGGTTAGGTGGTGCAGACAGGAGAGCGAGGCCTGGTGGGGCAAACAGGAGGCCTGGTAGGGCAGGTAGGAGATCCTGAAACCCCACTCCTTGAATTTCAGAGGTTAAAAAGTAAACTTTTCCCATCGGCAAATAATATGATTAATCTCAAAATATTAAATTACAGGTTTTTAAACAGAAACATACACTTTGAACAAATGAAAAAGTTAACATGAATTATGAATAAAAACAACATGTTTACATTTTAAAACAATTTCCAATTATGAATTCTGTTACACATTTACATGATTTTTTAAATTATAAGTGCATTCTTTTGAAGGTTGTTTATAAAATAGCTTGATATTGCGTGGTCTTGTGTGCACTCCATGTTTCCATGTCAGGTAAGGAGTTTTTGAGTATTATTTGTGTTATGTATGAGTGTGGTTGGGGAGGGTCTATACATGTCTTACCCAGGGGCACATTGGACTCTTAATCCGGCACTGTCTTCACACTGTCTCCTACAATGCCTTTATTCTACCGCTCTGTCATATACAGTGCCTATCTCGCATGAAAATCAGTATTCAACATTTGAGAGCATGATTCAAGAGTGTTTACACACAATTGTGATTTCTGTGAACATTTGTGCAGCTAAAAAGTCTAATGAGAAAATGTAACATATGAAGAAAAGAAAAAACTCAAAATGCCATGAGACGGCCTGCATAAGTAATTGTATTTACTTCTAACTGAATCTGGTCTATTACCATGATACACCTCTATGTTTTTGGCCCCAATAACAGATCTTGCATTTCTTTTACAGAGTGTCAACAGAATGTGTCATACACTGAAATGAAGAGCTTGATGGTCAGTTTGAGTTCTTCAGTATCAGCACTGACATCCAAACTGGAAGAAAATGTTTGTCTCTGAATGTCTTTCCACTCTGGGATGTCTCTCAGTAGGCCCACTCAAGTTTTTCTGCAAAGCCACTTCTGTGGCTGATATGTGGTCTTGCTCTACTATCTCCAGTGCACGGTTAAAAGTGGCTGTTTGCTTGAGTGCGAAGCCAATCCAGATTTTAGTGCAAAGATCGCTGAAAATGTCTCTTAGAAACTTTGGGCATTTTTCTTGAGAAAGAAAGTATGCACTCAGATCATTGAACATGTATAGTATTCTTTCAAGTGCTGGACCAAGAGAGAGGAAATGTGTGTTGCCATGCTGTAGTAATTTCTGATAGTCCGGCTGCACAAAATCGAGTATGTCGCATATGACTGCTTCAGATTTGGTGTGGGCAGAAGAAAATTTCAGATGATACAATTTCTTGATCAATTTTGCAGTGCAGTCAGCTGACCAAAAACTATGGCTGTGCACAACAGAATGATAAGCAAAAAGTCCTTTACTTGCATGCACCTAGTCAGATTCGGAACTTTGCTTCACAAAAAAATCGTTAACACTTGAACCAGAAGAATCAGAATCAGCTTTATGGCCAAGTATGCTTACACATATAAGGAATTTGTCTTGGTGACAGGAGCTTCCAGTGCACAAACAATACAACAACAAGACAGAGATAATAATAAAAAAAAATAGAACAAAAATAAAAAGTGAATAGAAAATAAAGTATATATAGAAATACACAATAGGACAATATATACTTATATGTATGTATTGGTGTGGCACACTTACTTTTAGCAGCATCCACATACTTTTTTGTGTGAACATGTTGCGTAATGTCTGGCCACCCTACCGACACAATTTGTTGGTCCAACACAACAGAGATTAACTTTGTTGCAATTTACATTTAGAATAATAACTAGAAAATTAGAACTTGATATAATTTAAATGGAACTTTTGTTTAGAACTCCATTTATGGAATGCCAGATACAGAGTGTTAAATGGATGGAATAGTGTAAAAATTCTGTCATTATGATTACAGTCGCTGGAATACTGGGCAGCCAGATGACTGGACCGAACATGGTCTGGGAGGAGGAGAGGACTGTGGACAAATATCATATGAGAAACTGAATGACAACCGCTGCTCTGTCGAAATGAAATAAATCTGCAAAGTAAAAAAGTGACTCTGAAAAAAAAAGCTGTGATGTAATGTGCTCAAACTTGCAAGCAAAGGTGAAATGTTTATTTTTAAAACTTGTTTCACTTGTTTGGTACTGTCATATTATGTTTCCAGTACTGTGGAATGGTGGTTAGTGCAAATATTACACTGCAAGAAAGCTTAATCAGGTCCATCAAACATCTCTTACCTTCAGTTACTTTTATTTACCCCACTAATACAAATAAAGCAATTTAACAAAGAGTTTTTTGCACTCTGCCTGTTTCCTAGAGGCCCATTCCCAGGAAAACCACTATAGACATTGTGGAACAACCAATATTCAGATTCGAACTCAACAAATATGGGGGTTTTAATGACCATTTCTAAACTATTACCCTGATTCTAAAATATGTGGTTACTTAAACCCTTGCAAAGTGCTAATTGTTATTTATTTTTACGAACTTAATCCCTAAAGTGCAGCACTTTTTCAAACCTGTCACGGTATGTTTGTAATTAATATACTTTTAAAATATGAATAAACAATGACATTTCTCTTTTAAAACATCTTTTGTGCTAACACATAAGGAGAGGGTTTTTTTTTTTTTTTGGGGTGGAAACCATGGTTTTACTAAAGTAACATTGTATTAACCATGGCTAATTTTGAGGTTACCTTGGTTTTACTAGTTCAAATAACATAATTAAACTATGGTTGCTCTAGGAAAACTTTCGGTTAAAACTGTAAACTTGGTTCCCTGAAAGAAGACACTTCGTACATTAGCTGACACTTTGGGAAGCTGCTCCCAGGAGTGATGATCTCTGAAACCCTTTAGAATCACACCAATCTATTGGCAGATGCTGCTTTACTCTTCGACCCTCATCGCAGGCATATAAACCTTAATACAGCGCCATTTCATCAGAATGTTTTTTTTTGTATTCAAAGGTGTGTGTGCGAGACAGATAAATATTTAAGTCTTTTTTTAATATAAATCTCCACTTTTACTTTCACATTCTTCTTTTGTTTTTGACAATTCATATTCATTGTGCATGCCGCCACCTACTGGGCAGCAAGGAGAATTTATTGTACAAAAGACTTCGATATTGATCTGTTTCTCTCACACCTATCATATCACTTCTGAAGATGTAGATTTAACCACTGGAGTCGTATGGATTGCTTTTATGCTGCCTTTATCTGCTTTTTTCAACTTCATAGTTCTAGCCACAGTTCACTTGTACTGTATAGACCTACAGGGCTCAAATATTCTTCTAAAAATCTTTGTATGTATTCAGCAGAAGAAAGAAAATCATACACATTTGAGATTAAATGAGGGTGAGTAAATGATGAGAAATTAAAATTTTTGGGTGAACTATCACTTTAACTTGTTCTGGATATGTTATCAATGTGATGGAGTTTGCTCCATGAAAACAGTCCCTTTACACAGACAGGGTAAATAAACGATTCTATCACACTAGTCTCATGTTAACTCGTATAGTCTTGTGGCTATGCTTTCGAAACAGTGCATATTTTAATGTTATTGTTTTAATGTTTTAACCTGTTAAAACTTCTGACTTCTGTTGTAAGTGCCCTACTGTAACATAAAAAAAAAATTAAAAAAAATAATAATAAAAAAAAAATGATAGAAGAGTGAATTATTTTCTGCATTAATCGAAATTTATGCTACAGCTTGTATTGCCCCTTGAACATTCCCTTTAACTATTAGCTCTGGACACTCTGTGCATTCTCTCAGCTAACTTGATGGTTCATTTAAAAATGTGAATACCAGTTTTTCTTAGGAATTACTCTCATTTCCCAAGCTCAGTATATTTTGGTTATATTGAAAGTGCCGCCTCAGCTCAACTGTAGTTTTAATATGAGAGAAATATTCTGTATGACAGTGTGACAGTGACAATTCTGTAAGAAATGCACTGTAAGTCACTTTAGATAAAACCCATTGGTAAAATGACAACTGCTTGCTCAATTGGTTTGTCTAATCAATTCAATTTGTGAATTTAAAGGTACAGAGTTGATTCTATGGGGGGCCTCTAGAGATCATATCCCTCAGCCAGACCACTGTAATTTTGAATTATCATTGATAATTATCTGAATAAACAATTCTTCCAACAATTTAAACCCTTTAAATCACTCTCCACTCTCACTGCAAACACAAAACAGCTGTTAGACGTGATTTCCCACAGGTGCCAACCCTTACTGCACTTTCCCGGTCTCGCTCTCCACAGTAGGGTAAGTGGCTTTTGGGCCTATGTTGGACCGTAATTCCATGCGGTTTGTGGGCCAAACTCATAGGCGGAATACAGCCAGATTCGGGCAAAATAAATGTAGCTATCTGGGTATTCTTTGGAATATGGAACTGAAAGTGCTGGGTTTATATTTTATATTTAAGTTCCCTGTTCTACTGTTATTCCAGGGACATTGTTTCATGAAGGACTGTTATTAAAAGAGGTATTTTTTGGATCCTTACTAAGAAGCAAGTGACTTAAAGTGATGTTGCTTTTTCAGAAAACAGAAAGTTCTGAAAATATCTCAAAAATGGAGATGGATTGTGAACGAAAGACAGCATTTCAGAAAGGTTTGTCAGATTTACAATTTTAAATTACATTTTAAACTAATTTTGATGAAGGAACTTAACTTTTAATGCATGAAATGGGCTGCATGCTTAAGATATCGCTACTGTTATATTTGTCAAGCCAACATAAGTGCATTAAATAATGCTAATGGTCCATGTGCCTTCGGATAATTAGTTTTCTTGTTTTTGTCTTCAAAACAACAATAATCAATAAATGTTCATTTGATCACATTTCCTTTTTCTCTCGTGAACACATTACAACAATTTACAGTCCATTTGTCTTTTCAGTTTAAAAACAAAAACAAGAAGAAAAAAAATGAATTCATATAAACCGAGTTTATAAGTTAAATATTTGATTTGCACATGTGGCAGACCTGACACTCCTATTTCCACTGATTGGTCAACACACAGATTGGTCTGTTAAAGTTTGCCAATTTTATTTCTTTATTTCTTTATTTTTTTGCAGATACATTTTTTATCTTTTTAATGAAGTACATTCATATTTCTAAAGAAATGTGTGACTGCTGCATGTTAATTGCAATGTTATCTCTCATCAAGAAAATGACAACTGGATAGCCTAAAACAACCACTGAACACACCAAAAACAACTTTTGTCACCACGAGATAGGGTGGCAGGGCTTGGAAAATTAGCATGATTATGAACTGGGACGCTTTGCAGAGACCTAAATGTAACTCAATAGACTTTGTTATCTGGTCATTATTGTGGTTGTTATTATTATTATTAATAATAATATCAGATAATTCATTCAAGCCAACATTTGCAGGGGAAACATGAGGCACTGAATGGTGACTAAGACTGGATGGATGAAGTTTTTTTTTGTTGTTGCAGAGATTATTAAATGTTAATTGGATGTGAATAAGCCTTGCGGGACATCGTCATGGTTTTAAGGAGCAGGCTATAGACTACAGAGGATACAAAAGCTTAGAACCTATGGGATTTTTTTTTATTATTATTATTTTTTTTAGGGTAGAAGCCATTCCAGTAAATTCAGTAAATAAAATGCAACCTAATAACCCTGTAACCCTATAACCCTATTCCTGATTTACATTTGCTGACATGCGGTTTTTGCTTGGTTTATTAAAAAAATAATAATAATTAAACATACTTGGATTTGAAACTGAACCCGGGCCCTTGTGTTCAAAGCATGAATCAATCCTTAGTGTAATTAATTTATTAATCATCTGAGCAATCGATCACCTGTTTTATTCCCTATTTTGTATCAAATAGGTAAATGCAGTACTACACTAAAGGGGTTTTATCAAACATTTCAGAGAATCATGTTGCTGGTTTCAACATATCAAGGCAAAACAGGCACTCAAGTGGATGTATAATATTAAAAAGCCTGGCTATTATATAAAAAAATCCACAAATCAAACTGTGGCTAGATGAGACTTAATCAAGTAGTTCTGTCTTTCCTATAGGGCACGAAGTAAGACAAGAACATCACACAAACTGTTTTACTATTTACATAAAATTCTAACCAGATTTCATTATTCATAAAATCCTGTTTTATTGTGTATTGGTTGAACGTTGTGCATAGTGAAAATATGTAGCATCTTTTTCCGGAGGTACATGGACCCTAAACAGATCAATAGTTCATGCACATTCAGTCAGAAATGTCATGAAACTTAAATTCATTTTTGCAGATTTATATTTTGAATGTACAAGGACTACTCATCTGTTGAGCTATACAATGTTTATTAATGACCTAATGTTATAATACAACAACAACTTTTTGAACTGGAAAGGAAAATGTGGTGATATATCTTTTGTAGATCAACGAGTTTATAGATCAATGACATAAAGCATTTTCGCATTATCAAAATTTCTCATGGTATGTCCATTTCTGCAGGTCGTTCATGTGGCAGGCAAATGATCAATTTTACGTTTCTTGGAACCATCTGCATGATCTTTCTGATGGTCATGATTTCTGTCATTTGTAAGTCAACCATGGATTAACAGCAAAGCATTCTTTTCAGATATTTTGCCATAAAACACAATGATTTTTGCATTAGTATATATATAGAGTTTAGTCTCTAAACCAAGATCATATAAACTTTGATAGCCCTTGCACACTACACAAAGCTGGGAAAAGTGTTTTTGCTTGTTTATTTGTATATTTTGGCTCAAAGTTTCCAATCTAGAAAGAAAGTTTTCAATCTTGTAGAGTTGGATGAACAGTCATAATTCCAATAATATAGCTGAAGCTGTGATGACGGGCCCAAACACAACTGGTCCATTTCCACCCGGTAGCTTTCGGAAAATAATGCAGGGTGGACACATGCATTTGGCATTTGACATTATTCTAAACAATTTGAAGCAATTTGGGTAAATATAGGAGGACTATTTTAAAGTCTGTTTTATGAGCAACACTTCCTACTGCTAGTTGGTGGCACTATGACTGTGACCCATAATAGCCACATCAATGTGATCAGCCCCCATTACAAAACATACAGCTGCATTTTCATTAAAATCACACAATGCACACAGAAGATATAAGGCACTTCCTGTTTCCAATTTTTGCCATAAATGTATTGCTTCGTTCACTGTACAAAATACCAAAAATCCATTCACAATTTAGCATCTACAATGTCTTGGCATGATGTTACATAAATTTAGTGCCAGTCACATGAATCCCCTAGGAGGAGTATTTAAAAGTTCAGAGCCTGCGATTTTCAGAAAATCCAAAATGTCCGACTTCCTGTTGGGCGGAGCTAATGACTGTGAGTATGAAAGTTGTTTGGGTCCTGCACGACCCAACTTTGCCCAGCCCTAATGGCCGATGACTCTAATGTGACTTCACACTTTCAGTGTTTGGGCCCTAATAATAATAATCCTTAGAAGAACAAAAGGGTCTCCGTACTTTCAGTGCTTGGGCCCTAATAATCCTTAGAAGAACAATAGGGTCTCTACACTTTCAATGCTTGGGCCCTAATGACAATCAGATCTGAACTTCAGATCGCAGGTAGGAACAGATTTTTATCATCAAACATCTCAGTTTTAAAACCTTAAAGTCAATAAAACCAAAATTGGCCCTCTTTATTTTGTTAAAACAAATAATAATTAGTGAGTATGATTCATTTGTGCATATTATTCCAAATAAGACCGTCAACAGTATGTGTCATATACTGAAGTGAAGAGCATGATGGTCAGTTTTAGTTCTTCAGTATCATCGCTGACGTCCAAACTGAATGATGCAGGTCTGTTTTATATTTTCACTTAAACATTTCAGTGTTTCTTCTATGGACTTCAGCAATCATATATAAAGTTTGCTAAGAATTATTGTGCACATAAATCTTGTCATCTGTGCATTTAAAAAGATCATTTTTAAAAATGCAATTTTTTTTTATTTTTATTTTTTTTACAGTCAGCAACCAGGAGAAGAAACTGAAAGAAACAGAAAGATTATTGGACAGTTTGAAGTCATCTGTTAGTTCTCTACAGTCTGATCAACAAACCAAACAACGTGACTTTGGTAAGACAGAAACATAAAACATTTAATCAAAATAAGCACTGAAGTATCCATAGAAGTTTTTTTTAATGTAATAATAATGCATAACACAAATTATCATTCTCAATGAAATATAGTTCTATACACCTGTGCAGAAAAGCTATTCAACCTATCTGTACATTTCCTCAAACAAGTAATTTTTTATTTGTCAGCCAAGTGTCAGTGAAAGTGTCAGACAGAGGAAACTAAAAAAAAAAGAAAAAAAATGTATTAAGGAAAATTAAATCAAAACAGCTGGGCAAAAATCTAGCAACAAACATGAAACCAAAACAACCCATGAGAGAGGAAAGCTGAAATAAGGGAGCAAAAACGACTGAAAACACAACTGAACAAGAAAACCAAGAAGAAGAATCCAGCACAAGACAAGAGACATAAAGAGAATATAAAAAGAGAAAAATCAGGAGGCAAACTAGAAGGGCAGGTGTAGAGAATGAACAGATAATCAGGGAAACAAAGGGGCGGGGCCAGGGAACAAGACAGATCCTGCATTCAAAACAGGAAAAATCACTCTCCAAAGTGCACTTTGAAGGGAGAACAATCATGATAGTCATGATGTACGATTGCTTCAAACTGAATTTACAAAACATATTACTTAAAAAGCGAGTTCTGACTTATTTTTGAGCCCCACACCTTTTAGCCCCCAGTGCTCTCGCAGTGGATTGTAAAGCCTTCTAAGGGAATTAGGGCATAGGGTTGATCGCTTCTGAATGGTACGCACCCAGAAAATAGAAACTGGCAGGGCAGAGAAACACATGGAAGAGACAGAATACAAACAAAATGTACAAATAACAACAAAGAACAAGGATGTCAGGATCCTGCCACATAAAAGTAAGAAAAGACCAAACAGAGATGGCAGGATCCTGACACTACCCCCTCTCTAAGGGATGCCACCAGGTGTCCTAACCTGACCAAAACCAGAGGGGCAGGGGTATAGTTCAAAAAACAACCAAACAACCAAACAAAACAGTCCAGGGCGGGACCGGCAGAATGGTCCAGGGTGGGACCGGCTGAGCAAACCAGGAGGGAGCTTGAGGAGCAGGAGGGCAGAGTGTGAACCAAGGTGGAGCCTGCGGGACAGACCAGGGAGATACTGGCAGGCAAGCCAGGGGAGAGCAGTAGGGAAAGGGTAGGGTGTGGACCACAGGGGCGCCAGCAGAGCAGGAGGGAAAGGAACAGACCAGAGGAAGCTCCAGAGCAGGGATGAGGTTGGGTGGCATCAGAGTGGGGTCAACGTCTGGCAGCACCAAAGCAGGAAGAGGGTCAGATGGGTCCAGAGCAGGGATGAGCTCAGACAGCACCACAGCGGTATGTCAGGCAGCACCGGAGTGGGGATAAGGTCAGGCAGCACCAGAGTGGCAAGACGGTCGTGCGGCTCCAGAGCGGGGATAAGGTCAGGCAGCACCAGAACAGCAAGACAGTTGGGCAGCTTCAGAGCGAGGATGAGGTCAGGCAGCACCAAAGTGGGAAGAGGGTCGGGCGGCTCCAGAGCGGGAATAAGGTCAGGCAGCACCAAAGTGGGAAGAGGGTCAGGCTTCTCCAGAGTGGGAATAAGGTCAGGCAGCACCAGAACAGCAAGACAGTTGGGCAGCTTCAGAGCGAGGATGAGGTCAGGCAGCACTAAAGTGGGAAGAGGGTCGGGCGGCTCCAGAGCGGCAATAAGGTCAGGTAGCACCAAAGTGGGAAGAGGGTCGGGCGTCTCCAGAGTCGGAATAAGGTCAGGCAGCACCAGAGTGGCAAGAGGGTTGGGCAGCACCAGAGCGGGAAGAAGGTCGGGCGGCTCCAGAGCGGGGAATAAGATCAGGCAACACCAGAGCGACAAGAGGGTCGGGCAGCACCGGAGCGGGGATAAGGTCAGGTGGTGCAGACAGGGGAGTGAGGCCTGGAGGGGCAGACAGGGGAGATGAAACCCCACCTCTTAAACTTCAGAGGTTAAACAGCAAACTTTTCCCATTGGCTAATAACTAGGATTCATCTCAAAACATCAAGTTACAGTTTTCTTTTTAACAAAAAATAAACATTTTGTTCAAAAATGAAATAGTTTACATGAATTATGAATAAAACTACATGTTCACTCTTTAAAGATTTCCAATTATACATTTTATGAATTTTAAAAATGCTTTTACAGACACTGCTGTGGCAGATTTCTCTGAATCCTTGCAATTATCAGTTTTATTACTATTCACTACCAAAATGTCTCCTATAAGATATAAAACGTTCTAAGATTTAAATATGGACAAATGGAAAATTTGGTTTTCTGAGCTGTCAAGCGCCCCCTGCAGGAAGAAAACTTTGTGTATCACAGGACACAGTCAGTGGCTGACAACATTTGCAGTGTTGGTCTGTCTCTCTCTCTCTCTCTCTCTCTCTCTCTTTCAGACACACACACAAACTTGTTTTTATATAATTGTGGGGACTCTCCATAGACTTCCATGCATTTTATGGATTTTATACAGATCTAACGATACTTTCCATTCCCTAAACCTAACCCTCGCAGAAACCTTTTTGCATTTTTACATAAAAAAATAAACTAAAAAAAACTTCGTTTAGTATGTTTAATAAGCCATTTCCCTCATGGGGACTGCTGGCTGGGCCCCACAGGGTAGGTGATCTCAGGTTTTACTATCCTTTTGGGGATATTTGGTCCCCACAATGTAGTATAAACGTGTACACACACACACACACACACACACACAACTATTGTATTAAGTTACAAAGTGTGAAAAATATCACATAAGTCATATGGAGTTTGGAATGAAGGAGAGTATATTATGTCAAAATTTTGGGTGAGCAATCCATGTTCATATTTTATTGTGCACTTTGTTTATATCTCACTCTGGATAAGATGGTTTTACTGTTAGGGTAGTGAGTTAATTTCTGTGAACATTTTGATTCTGTGCAGCACTTAACTTTCTAATGAGGCAGTTTAACATATAAAATGCTCAAAACGCCCTGAGAGGACCCCTGCTTAGATGAATGTATTTCCAAATGAATCTGGTCTATTACCATGATACACCTGTATGTTTCTGGCCCCAATAACAGATCTTGCATTTCTTTTACAGAGTTTCAACAGAATGTGTCATACGTTGAAGTGAAGAGCTTGATGGTCAGTTTGAGTTCTTCAGTATCAGCACTGACATCCAAACTGAGCGATGCAGGTGTGTTTCATCTTCTCATTCAAACATTTTAATGTTTCTTCTATGGTCTTTAGTAATCATAAATAAAGTTAGCTTACAATTAATGAGCACATAAATCCTGTTATCTGTGTATTGAAGAAGATAATTTCTAAAACTGCTTTTTGTTCCAAGTCAGCAACCAGGAGAAGAAACTGACAGAAACAGAAAGATTACTGGACAGTTTCAAGTCATCTGTTAGTTCTCTACAGTCTGATCAACAAAATAAACAACGTGACTTTGGTAAGACAGAAACATCAAACATTTGATAACATTTTTTTTTTTTAAATCACTGAAGTATCCATAGAATTATAAATATATATTTGCTGTATGTAATAATAATGCAAAATACAAATCACAATCTTTTTTTGATCTATTTTGTCTCCTGTAATAGAGTCTGTGGTCAGTTTATTGAGTGTAGTTAAGAGTTCAGTGTCAGATCTGACTTCATCTGTAAATACTCTCTCTTCTAAACAGCAGAGCACTGGTGAGTTGATTTCACATGCCATACACAATACAGAACTCAATAAAATTCATTGAGACATATGGGTGTTCTCAGATGTGCTCTTACTAAGGATCAAAGGCCTATTCACACCAAGCCTGTGTTTTCGGTGTGAATGTTAGTTCCAAACAAGCTTTTGAACAATGGATTCCTACGTGCTATTCACACCGGGTCCGACCGATCGTCCGCCGACAGTCCCATAAGTTTTTTGTTTTGTTGTTGTTTTTTAAGGAAAGTAGTCAGAAGACTGCGAAGAAAACTGACTGACCAATGAGATATGAGCTTTTTGTCACGTTAGCTAGTGGCGCTAATCAATTGTCAAACACAGGTGCTTTGCTCTTTTACTCATCTCACAAATAAAAACTCTGAATTTATAATTTACCTTCTGAAATATGGAAATTTTAATTGATCTTATTTTATATTATTTTTAATGTTATGCATCATATTTTATGCTATACCTGTTTTTAATGTACATTATTACATGTCTATTTATATCAATGTACCTTGTGTTATAATATCCAGACATTAAAAAAGAGAAGCTGGTTATTTGGAATAAACTCATGTGCAAATATATAGACACAGGACGTATATTTATGCAACAATGCTCTTTACTCATCTCACTCATACAAACGACACAGATTTGACATTCCTTAAAATACATTAAGAACATGGAAATAACATAATGAAACATTATGCCAAATTAGATAAAGAAATGCCTTAACAGCGCTGAATATATTAATCTCACGCAGGGTTTGAAATTAACAACTGCCAACCCGCCAAATGTGGGTATACCCAAATGTGGGTACTTTACCTGATCTATTCATCATTGTGGCGGGCGACCTGTAAGACGTCTCAGAGTGTCAAGAAATGCCATTAGACAAAAGACGCGTGTTTGAAGAAACACACTTGATAATATATTGAGGAACAGATAAAAGAAAAGCTGTTAATGTGAGTGTCTGATTCGCTGTGTGTTTAGATGTTCAGCGGTGCTCTGCCGCTCATGAGCACAGCACGAGCGCTTCTCATGCAACACGTGCATGCATAGAAATCTCACTCTTTCTTCTCTGTTTCAGTCTTCTAAAAAAAATGTTTGTAAGAATATGTAGTCTATGAGAATGTTGCAAATCATCTCAGACCATCTCAGGAGGTGCTCTGAGTTTAGTTAGCTTTTGGCTGTTACCATACATACTGAAGCAAATGACATGCCACAACTTTAGGTGAATTGTCATGTGTGTCAATGACAATTAAAGTAATCAGCATTGTCTCTCGCTCCATGATCACTCGGATTACTACTAAAATATTACAGCTGGGAAATACAGTTAAACAGTGTCAGCATTAAGGCTTATCACAGCTGAGAGGCACAACAGACCAAGTAATCACACATACTCAAGGTGCTTACCTACCGAAGTTTCCACATTAGAAGCAGATGTAAACATTCAACATGGCGGAGGAGGAAAACAAACTGGCTACCATGAAATAATCAGGGAGGACCCCACTAGGATGGCTATTTTTTACATAGAGAAAATAGGATGTATTTAACCAAGGTCCTATTATTTTCAGCAAGCTGACCAGCACACGAGGCTGAATCCAGCTTCTTATTCACCAGCCTCTTATTCACGCTTCAGCACCTTATGCGCCAGAGAAACAAGTGCGCAGCCATCTTGAAAATTTTGTCTTTGAACTTCCGGTCAAGCATTTTCTATGTAGAAATCTATGGTGTTGATGTCAAAGTGTAATTAGCTAGCAAAGTGGATTTACGGGTAACAGAGCTGCCAAAAGTTATTGTGAGTATTTTAAAGTGTTCAGGGGATGTCATAGCGACTGAAGGCAGAGCGGGGAGATTTTAAAAGAAGGGTACTTCGTTCATAAATACACATCCTACCTTCAAGCCGTGGATGTACTGATGTGTCTCTGAGCTCATGAAACTCCAAGAGACCACACAAAGTCATTAAAAATGTCTCTGTACGACACCTCTGGCCATCTTCTCATGTCATTCATCCATCACGTTACAGTTCAGGTGAGCAAATTTTTTGAGTGTTAAACCGGGACGGGGTGCTACTATATTGTTAAACACACTCATATACATGTGAAAGTGAACGTTTTATTTTGTATTCCATTTACAATCATTTTAATCACATTTAAGCCTTTTAAAAATCTGAGGTGACAAATTAATTGAAAAAAAGTACAAATGTAATTTCCTTTAATGTTATGAACTTGCATGTGAAATAATACGAGCTGTCACTGTTTGAAATTTCATGTCAGCTACACATTTTAACACAAATGATTCAGTTGAAACCTACAAATCAAGCAGAATTACACGTATAACAATTTAACGCTTGTATCATGAAAAAGTGCAGTGTGTCATAGCTGTCTGAATGTGATCTGCCAGGTCCAGTTTATCTCCATGGGTGTCGGAAAAACACCTCACTAGCATTTCATGTAGTAAATGGGTGGTGTGGACTCACAACATCAACTCTTGATGAAAAATACTTTCTGTGCTCCCACACGTAATCCATTTTTATTGACTCTTCTCAGTAGCTTCAATACAAACCGGTAGTTAAGAGACAAAACACAGATGCGCGGAGTGCTGAAAAGGGGCGGGGCTGAATAAGGTGAATAGCTTTACCAGAGAACATCTATACTGAGTTAACAATCTCCACGCTTTTACCATATAAGACAGCGTAATGGTCAACTAACATGTTACAACAGTAAGTCACCGTTTGCGAATCCTACCTGTCGCAAAGTCATCTGTGACTTCTCTTATAAAACAGCAATTTTGTCATAGTAGACACCACGCATTCAGTTGTGCTCAAAAGTTTACATACCCTGGCAGAAATTGTGAAATTTTGACATTGATTTTGAAAATATGACTGATCATGCAAAAAAACTGTTTTATTTAAGGATCGTGATCATATGAAGCTATTTATTATCACATAGTTGTTTGGCTCCTTTTTAAATCATAATGATAACAGAAATCACCCAAATGGCCCTGATCAAAAGTTTACATACTCTTGAATGTTTGGCCTTGATACAGACACACAAGATGACACACACAGGTTTAAATGGCAATTAAAGGTTAATTTCCCACACCTGTGGCTTTTTAAATTGCAATTAGTGTCTGTGTGTAAATAGTCAATGAGTTTGTTAGCTCTCACGTGGATGCACTGAGCAGACTAGATACTGAGCCATGGGGAGCAGAAAAGAACTGTCAAAAGACCTGCGTAACAAGGTAATGGAACTTTATAAAGATGGAAAAGGATATAAAAAGATATCCAAAGCCTTGAAAATGCCAGTCAGTCCTGTTCAATCACTTATTAAGAAATGGAAAATTCGGGGATCACTTGATACCAAGCCAAGGTCAGGTAGACCAAGAAAGATTTCAGCCACAACTGCCAGAAGAATTGTTCGGGATACAAAGAAAAACCCACAGGTAACCTCAGGAGAAATACAGGCTGCTCTAGAAAAAGACGGTGTGGTTGTTTCAAGGTGCACAATACGACGATACTTGAACAAAAATGAGCTGCATGGTCGAGTTGCCAGAAAGAAGCCTTTACTGCGCCAATGCCACAAAAAAGCCCGGTTACAATATGCCCGACAACACCTTGACACGCCTCACAGCTTCTGGCACACTGTAATTTGGAGTGACAAGACCAAATTAGAGCTTTATGGTCACAACATAAGCGCTATGTTTGGAGAGGGGTCAACAAGGCCTTTAGTGAAAAGAATACCATCCCCACTGTGAAGCATGGTGATGGCTCACTGATGTTTTGGGGGTGTGTGAGCTCTAAAGGCACGGGGAATCTTGTGAAAATTGATGGCAAGATGAATTCAGACAATTTGCATTCTTCTGCACGAAAGCTGCGCATGGGACACTCTTGGACTTTCCAGCACGACAATGACCCTAAGCACAAGGCCAAGTTGACCCTCCAGTGGTTACAGCAGAAAAAGGTGAAGGTTCTGGAGTGGCCATCACAGTCTCCTGAACTTAATATCATAGAGCCACTCTGGGGAGATCTCAAACATGCCGTTCATGCAAGACGACCAAAGACTTTGCATGACCTGGAGGCATTTTGCCAAGACAAATGGGCAGCTATACCACCTGCAAGAATTTGGGGCCTCATAGACAACTATTACACACCAGACATCCTAAGAATATGTCTGAGCTGAAGCAGTTCTGTAAGAAAGAAGGGTCCAAAATTCCTTCTGAATGTTGCGCAGGTCTAATCCGCAGCTACCGGAAACACTTGGTTGAGGAGGATTGACCAGTTACTAAATTCAAGGGTTCACTTACTTTTTCCACAGCACTGTGAAAGTTTAATGGGATGTGTTCAATCAAGACATGAAAGATTATAATTGTTTGTGTGTTGTTATCTTAAGCACATTGTGTTTGTCTATATTGTGACTTGAAGATCAGATCACATTTTATGACCAATTAATGCAGAAAACCAGCTAATTCCAAAGGGTTCACATACTTTTTTTGCCACTGTATATGTCAGAAAAACCAAAGTGGCTGGTAAAATTGGGCATTCACCAGCCACCATATGCAAAAAAGTTAATTTCATACCCTGATCTCATGATTGCTGAATGCTGCAAGGTAAATCAGAATAAATGTTTGTAGAACAGCGGCACCTACTGCATAGGGGTGAAATTGTTTTTCATTTTATTTGTTTCAGCCTCAGTGTGACTAGACCTTTCATCTATTCACAAATTCATTTTGGATATGGTGTGAACAGGCCTTAATAATCAACATTCTAACACTGGTAGTAAAAATGACGATGGAATGCAGCTAGAGCACTAATAAACATGACTCCTGTTTTAATTCTGTGTCACAGCAGAACAAATATTGTGTGAAACAAACATAGTTAATAAGAATAATTGCAGGTGCACGTTCTATAAACAAGGAACAAAATAGGGATTGAAAATCTCAGAAAACAAAACAAAAACTTTTCTCCTCAAAAAAGTCACTTTGTCTTTTTCAGCGGTAACAGTATACATTATGCAGTAATAAACATTTCAGACAGTTGATTTCACAGGATCTCGTTATACGTTGGATGGTGGTGATATCCAGTTATTATCTTTTCTGTAAAATGGTTTGCAAACTGCATTTCATCTTCACTTGTCTAAATGAATCTGGCCTCTTACCAAGATACAACTGTATGTTTTTGGCCCCAGTAATAGAGCTTTTTTTAACAGAGCGGCAACAGGATATGTTGTTCACTGAAGTGAAGAGTTTGATGGTCAGTTTGAGTTCTTCAGTATCATCGCTGACATCCAAACTGAATGATGCAGGTGTGTTTCATCTTCTCATTCAAACATTTCAGTGTTTCTTCTATGGTCTTTAGCAATCAAATATAAAGGTTTCTTACATTTATTGTGCACATAAATCTTGTCATCTGTGGATTCAGGAAGATCATTTTTTAAAAAGCAAACTTTTTTCTTCACAGTCAGCAAGCAGGAGCAGAAACTCACAGAAACAGAAAGATTATTGGACAGTTTGAAGTCGTCTGTTAGTTCTTTACAGTCTGATCAACAAAATAAACAACGGGACTTTGGTAAGAAGACATGCATCAAACGTCAAACATTTGATGGAAATAATCACTGAATTATCGATAGAAGTATAAATGTAAGGTTGTGTTTAATAATAATGCTTAATGCAAATCATCATTCATGAAATATAATTTTATACACCTGTGCAGAAAATCTATTTTAACTGTTTGAACATAGTAATCTTGTTGATACAGTGTTTTTTTTAAATAACATTTTGGCATCGGTAATAACAAAAATGTATACTACTAAAGTACTATTAACAAACGTGACTTGTTTTTTAGCTGTTGCACAGCTGAACATATTTTGTCAGATACAAACATGTTTATTAACAGTTATTGCAGATACTTTCTATTAATAGGGGACAAAATAAGGTGTTAAAATCTTACAAATAATAATAATAATAATAATAATAAAACTCCCACTACATTTGTTTGATTTGTCAGCCAAAATATTTTTTTCTTTGTCAAGTTTCGGTGAAAGGAATGTTGTTTGTCACTCATCAGGATGGCCACTCTGTCATACTTAGCGGCCATTTTGCACAAACTCAGATGAATAATTAGCATTCAAGCACGTTATTCGGTCATGTTTTTCTGCATTATTTTATTTTTACTCAGAAATAGGTAGGTCTATTACTAAATTCAGTTGACTTCAGCACCCCCCTTATAAAAAATCTAAACTAGCCGCAAATTTGCCACTTGTTATTTTCACATGCAAATGAGCTTTTGATTCGCCACAAATGTTTGCCAGAAGTTTGCAGCTCTTCACTGGTGAACATCTGGCAAACCACTGGCAACACTGAACAATTTGCCACAAGTTTGCTGCAAAGCTCATTTGCATGTGAATATTATCAGTGGCGAATTTGCTGCAAGTTTGCGGCAAATTTGCCATGAACTCTACGTTTTCGTAAAGGCGCCGTTGTTGCATTACAAGTCAATGATGGGAGTTCAAAAATGGGAAAAAACTTTTTGTGTTGTTTTCCCAAAGTTGGAGTGTCTATAACTCCAGAAGTATTAGAGATATCTTAATATCTTTTTAGATTCTGGTTCAGAATAAACTTTCCTTTTTGTAACTTCATTTTTAAGGCCCTCAATTAATGAATGAATGAATGAATGAATGAATGAATGAACGTTACATTTATATAGTGCTTTTCTGACACTACGCTCAAAGCGCTTTACACAGTGAACAGGGGACTCTCCTCAGCCATCACCAGTGTGCAGCATCCACCTGGATGATGCGACGGCAGCCATAGTGCACCAGTACGCTCACTACACACCAGCCATTGGTGGAGAGGAGAGAGTAGAGTTATAGAGCCAATTAATGGATGGGGATTATTAAGAGGCCATGACTGAGAAGGGCCAATGGGGGGAATTTAGCCAGGACACCGGGGTTACGCCCTTACTGTTTACGAGAAGTGCTCTAGGACCACAGAGAGTCAGGACCTCAGTTTAACGTCTCATCCAAAGGTCGGTGCCTTTTTACAGTATAGTGTCCCCGTCACTATACTGGGGCATTAGGACCCACACAGACTGCAGGGTGAGCACCCCCTGCTTGCCTCTCTAAAACCTCTTCCAGCAGCAACCTTAGTTTTCCCCAGGATGTCTCCCATCCAGGTAATGACCAGGCTCAACCCTATATGGCAGAGATATGGGGCTCTTAATGTGGCTCCATATGTAAATTGTTGAAATTTACCTATTTTGAATGGAAAAAAATTAGCTAAAATACACATTAGTGTATATTGTGTTTATCAGTGTGGCGTTTCGCGATAAATCACTAAAATCTAAAGACACTGCCAATTAGTAGCAGGTTATACAAGGTCTCATCTGATAATTCAGTCTTAATGTTTTCTTCTATCAGATGGAAGAGTTATGAATGCTCTGAATGACTTGAAAATGAAGATGTGTGCCAAAACGACAGGTATGTAACATTAACAATTATCAAAGAGCCCGCATGACTGGACAACAAACAATAAACAATAAAGTATCTCCTCCATGGCTTTCTCTTTTTTAATTTTTTTTTAGACTTGCCCAATTCAGGCTGTAAATCTGGCTGGATCTCGTATCTCAGCAGCTGTTACTTGTTCTCAAGTGATAAACTGAACTGGTCTATGGCACGTGATTACTGTGAACAGCAGGGGGCGTTACTACTCAAAATAGAGGAGGATGACAAGGAGTGGGTGTGTAACAGACTAACACACACACCTACTGTATAATTTTCATATTTCTTTCTCTCAGTTTCTCAGTCTCATCTCTCCCCCTAGGCATTTGTGGCCAGAATTACCATCTCAGATAACTACTGGGTGGGTCTTACAGATCAGAACACAGGGCAGTGGAGATGGGCGGATGACACTCCTTACACCATGAACAAAGAGTGAGTTTAAAATACAGTGTATAGAGAGAGCTTGATTAACAAGAACTCGTAGACCTATTTACAGTATGAGCAAACATACACTGAATACATTTAAATACTAAATTCACAAAAGACAGTTTTCAAGGCAACACCTCTTTTGACGGTCTTCAGTGTAGCATTTGATTAGAGATCCAAGCAGTGAAGAGAAAGCTGAACTTTGGCATGCCTTTTATTTAGTACTTGACTGCCAACAGCCAATCAAATTCCAGCAGCCTGTAATTTCAATTGTGAATGACCAATAAAGTTAGCTAAATGCAGTATGTGCAAGCCTCAGTTGGCATTATAATGAGTAAATTTACATTTTGGCTTGTATCTCAGAAACTGAATCTACATTTTCTTCCATTCGTCTTGGCTTGTTTCATCCAAAGACTAAAAGTTCTCAAAAGAAGTGTTGATTTGTGAAATTATGTCACATACAGAATATGAACCAATGAAAATGTTGGGGCCTGGCCTGTGAATGACCAATTTACCAACAACACAATATCCAGAGTATACATAGCAGATTGAACTAGAAAATTTGAACTTGTGATTTCAACTTTTGTTTGGAGCTCCATTAATGGAATGCCAGCTACTAGGGGCATGAGCGTCACTTTGTTTTAAAAAGTGGTGGGGACATTTGGGGGGTTGACATCACAAAGTGGTAAAACTCATGAATATTAATTAGGTTATGTGCTGATAATGTCAAATAATCTTTTACGGTTTTAAAAACTAATATACGGTCTTGGTGATGAATTTAAGAGCTCCAATAAACATTTCACATAATTCATTTGATGACTTGATCTGTACATTTGGCACGGTCATTACTGTGATTTTGTTAGTCAGTGGATATAAACAAGAATTGCAGCAAGAATAACTGAGTGGTTTCATGATAATGTTTTCGCTTTCAGTACAGGGAGTTCTGGGTTCTAATCTGCCTTAATATAACTTTTTATTTTAACCTCCTGAGACCCGAGTGTGACTGCTGTGTGTATTTTCCATTTCCCTTTTTGATTTGTAACTAATAGCACCTAATGAAAAAAAAAAAATCTAGAGCAAAATTTTTTCCTAAAAGTTGATGGCAACAAACATGCACAGCGAGACTAAGTTGTGAAATTTTAAATAATACCAAGATATAGAAAGTCAAAAAAGTTAATGTTTCCAGGAGTGTTGGTTATTCATGTTTTTGAGACGTTACAGACATTACATTAGAAATTAGCATAAATTATTTTGATTCAAAGTAATTGCCATAAATCATCCAATCATGCCAACCATGTTAAATTAAAATGATACATAATAAATTCTGAATCTATGTACTGATTATCAGTGTCCCATGTCTGTCAAACATGTTGAGTGATCCAAACATCATCTGCACCCTGAAACTGAACTGGATTGTTTGGAAGTTTGGATTAAATGCACTAAGCTGCATAGAGAGCTATAGGATGCTTCCTTGCTCCTTATTTAGTGAATGACTTAACCTCCAGTGTGCTGTCTCTCTGCACTGGTCTCAGAACAGTTTGAAATACAGCTTATTTTCATCCTAACTCCATATAAAGCCTCTGTAAGCAACATTTTCCAAATTTTGGATGAACCCATTGATTCTCAATATGAAAATGCACAGTAAATATAGGATTTCTAAGGAAAAAATGCACTAGAGTACACATTAGTGTACATTGTGTTTAGCAGCTTGGCGTTTCACGATAAATCGCTCAAATTTATAAAATGGCATGTTGGATGAAACTAGAGACTCGAGAGATTAGGTTTCTTACCAGATGTAGTTTTGTTAGCGTTTTCCCCAAACTCAAACTCCACTGTGGTCAGTTCCATGTTGTTTTGACTACTCGCATACCAACTTAAAAGAACATACTGTTTTGCCCGTAGATAAGTGTGTCTATCATCAAATACAGTACATACTGTGAAAGTACGCAATTTTGGACACAGGGTATGTGTTAAATGGAAGGAATAGCATAAAAAAATGTCTTTATGATTACAGACGTTGGAATTCTGGGCAGCCAGATGACTGGACCGAACATGGTCTGGGAGGAGGAGAGGACTGTGGACAAGTAACCTATACTGGGAAACTGAATGACAACCACTGCTCTGTCAAAATGAACTATATCTGCAAAGTGCAACGCAGAACCTGAAAATAAACTGTGCTCAAACTGGCAAGGAAATGTAAAATGTTTTGAAGCTAGTTTCACTAGTTCAGTACTGTCCTGTTATGTTTCTGGTGCTTTGAAATGCTAGTTAGAGTTATAAAAAAACATCTCTTGCCTTTTGTTACTTTTATATACCACTCAAATACAAAATAAAAGAATTTCACAAAGAGTTTTCTGCTCTCTGACTGTTTCCTAAAGAGGCCCATTCTCAGAAAAATTCAGGAACAAAACACTAGGGCCATTACCACACATTGTGAAACCACCAATATTCAGATCAGAAGTCAACAAATATGTGTTTTTTGATGGCTGATACTTAACCTATTACCCTGATCCTAAAATACACTGATGAGACAGAACATTATGACCTCCTGCCTAATATGCTGTTGGTCCTCCACGAGCTGCCAAAACAGCGCTGACCCACCGAGGCATAGACTCTTCAAGACACCTGAAGGTGTCCTGTGGTATCTGGCACCAAGACATTAGCAGCACATCCTGTAAGTTGCAAAGTTACAGGTCCTGTAAGTTGCAAGGTGGAGCCGCCTTGGATCGGACTTGTTGGTCCAGCACATCTCACAGAGGCTCAATCGAATTGAGATCTGGGGAATTTGGGGGCCAGGGTAACACCTTGAACTCTTCATCATGTTCCTCAAACCATTTCTGAACAATGTGTGCAGTGTGGCATGGTGCATTATCCTGCTGAAAGAGGCCACTGCCATCAGGGAATACCGTTGCCATGAAGGGATGTACCTGGTCTGCAACGATGTTTAGGTAGGTGGCACATGTAAAATTTATGTTCACATGAATGGACGGACCCAGGGTTTCCCAGCAGAACATTGTCCAGAGCATCACACTCCCTCCACCATCTTGTCGTCTTCCCACAGTGCCTCCTGGTGCCATCACTTCCCCAGGTAAATGGTGCACAGGTACATGGCCATCCATGTGATGTTAAAGAAAACGGGACTCATCGGACCAGGCGACCTTCTTCCACTGTTCCAAGGTCAAGTTCCGATGCCCACGTGCCCATTGTCGGTGCTTTTGACGGTGGACAGGGGTCATCATGGGCACTCTGACCAGTCTGCAGCTACACAGCCCCATACGCAGCAGGGTGCGATGCACTGTGTATTGTGACACATTCTTCCTGTAACCATCATTAACATTTTCTGTGACTTGTGCCACAGTAGACCTTCTGTCGGTTCGGACCAGACGGGATAGCCTTCGTTGCCCTCACGCATCGATGAGCCTTGGGTGCCCAACACCCTGTCACCGGTTTGTGGTTTGTCCCTCCTCGGACCACCGTCTGTAGGTACTCACCACTGCTGTCCGGGAGCACCCCAAAAGCCTTGCCGCGATTTTAAGTGGGCCTTCTGTAAATCATGAAGCAGACATCTTGCTTACCATGGTCAATTACCCCTAAGGGAAATCCATGATTACAAAGGTTTGAAAAGCTGATATTACAACCTTTGTGCTGTTAAAAGATTGAGGAGGAGGATTTAACTAAAAGAAGCGAATAGCTCAGCTATTTTAACATAAGTATAGCTTTTCCAGTAACAAGCTGTTTTCTAACGAGTAGCAGTGTATTGTCACAAAACGCTACATTTTGTTGTCACGTTGTATTGTGAATGAGAAATGGAGTCAAGGAAGTAATCAAACAAACTCACCTGAACAGCCCTCTTTCTCTCACTGATTCATTTTAGTGAGTCGGTTCTTTCGGATGGTTCATGTAAACAAACTAGTTCCCCGCGCAGCCTTTAAGGGAATTTGTCTTCTTTTTTTAAGTGAAATATTTAGTTAATTTCTGCTGTTTATCATTATATTTAGATTCTGTCAGGGAGTTTTCTAGTGTATTAGTGTAAATCAAGTCTAATTTTATGTTAAATTAAATGTTGTCACCCTATTTGTTTAATCCTTACGAAAACTAACCATGGTTTTACTATAGTAATATTGTACCCAGACAGTACACATCTCAGAGATGTCTGTTTAAGATATTTTCATCTGGAAAACATTACATTCTAATTAACATCTGCTAAACATCTTAAAAAGATCAGATTTACAAACATTCTAAATTATAAAATCTGCTGAATGTCTTATTATAGCCCCTTTCACACATGCAACCAGGTAAATTACAAGAAAATCATTGGGTTGCCTTTACTGGTAAATGTACCACATGTGCTGTTCATATATACCATCAAAATGGACATTTATAGGTACCAATGATACAACTTCTCATTAAAGGAAATTACCAGAGCAGAATTTACCAGTATTATCAAAAGGGTCGTGTTCAAACATGACCTCTATCCTGAAAATTGCTGTACATTTTCTGGAAAACACAGTATGTGTGAAAGGGACTATTGACAGCTGAGCAGTTGGCAAGCAACCCCACATGAAACAGGCAGATCGAGTTCACTCTGCCCGGGATCAGCTGAGCTGTGGGATTGGGGAATATTTAGAGGTTCCCCTACCTGTGCTACAGGAGATGGTGGAGGTAAGAGATAGATGCTGAAAAACAAAAACAAACAAGTGTTTAAGCTGGGCTGTTTTGATTGGGCAATTTTAAACTGGTCAGGTCAAATTTGGCTGGGAGACCAGCTAAACCATTTTAAACCACCTTGGGGAGCCATGCACATGTGTATGAAAATCGAAACAATGACAGTGAATTTTCTAATCTTCTGTTGCTGTTATTTATCAATTTCACCTTTAACCTTTAATACTGTAACAGTTACAAAGAACATTCGTCCACATGTGAGATCAAGAGAGAGAAAGAATAAGCGTATGAGTTTATCTGTAACTGTAATGGTGTAAGATTATCCTGCATAACCATGACACTGCAATCATTCTCACACCGCAAAAGACTTGTGCTTATAATGTTTACGTGTAGCTAATATATTATCTGACTGCATAACATGCTATTGTTTTACACTCCTCAAAATGAGTTGGAGCAACAGCTGTATCACTAGAAGCGTTTGATATATTTTCCTTTTTTTTACACCTTTAAGACTGTACCACGAGGAAACAAAACTAGTTAATTTACATTTATTCATTCATTTAGCAGAGATTTTTATCCAAAGTAACAAATAAAAATATACAAACAAATGCGACCGATCAGTTGAAGTACAGTTGAATCCAAAATACAGTTAAGTACCAGTACGAAGTAATCATTAAATATTGAAATCTACTTTTCCTCAATGTGAGTTTTTTTTTTTCAGTCGTTATTGATCTTTGCAGGTGTGTTCTTAGCTGATCATGCTGGTGGTACTGAGCATCCCCCTGTTATACAAGGAGCTGACTCTGGGACAGTATTTGAGGAGGGGGCCTGTCCTGGCCTTGACCAAAGCCTGTCCCCTGTTCAAAGGTAACAGTCCTCTGGATAAAATATGTGTGGTTCATTACAATAACTGTAATACTGTTTTTCTGATGATGTTATATGACATTAAGATTGAAAAATATTAACATATACCTAGAAATTGATTTTGGAAATATGATAAATATTTACAGTCTCACATACAGTAGGCACAATACAATTGTTGATCACGATAAGACAATATGAAAATATAAAATGATACAGTATGATTCATCACTGGATCAAAATCTGGTCAAAGGTCAGTAGCATTGATGCAGTAACATTAACTTGTCATATATTCCTCAGGTGTTGGCATGGTCACAGTGGCCATCTCTTTCATCATGTGCACATATTATAATCTAATCATCACATGGGCGCTGTTCTACATGTTCAGCTCTTTTTGGAGTAAACTGCTCTGGGAGAACTGTAACAACACATGGAACACAGCTGTGGCAAGGAGGAGGGCGGGGCCGGGTCGTGATGACGCACGCCCGGCCCCTAATCAGGATAATCAAGCTGACGAGAGGGATAAAGGCGGCCGGAGGTGGCAGTTTGGCAGAGTGAGAGCTACAGGCAGCTGCCCTGTATGCGTTTGTGATATATGTATTTTGCTTTAAGTTAACCATTAAATGATTATTTATATTGTCAAGCCGGTTCTCGCCTGCCTCTTCCTTTTCCTTTTATCCAGTTAAAATGGCGAACTGCACAGACCGCGTTACCAACAGCTCGTCGTCATCCACGGCAGTCAACAGTTCTTCAAGTGTGCTCATAACCTCATCTCTTCTCATCTAATTTTTTCTTGTCTCATCTCATCTCATCCCATTTCGTCCCGTCATTGTCAAGTTATAACATGATTTTACTTGTATAGTCTCTCCTCTTCTCATCACTTCTCTTCTCTTTCTCTTCTGTTGTTTCATGTTGTTAGGGGGGCAGTAGTACCACTACCACTGTAGAGGGGCAGTGGTGGCTCAGTGGTTTAGGCTCTGGGTTACTGATCAGAAGGTTAGGGGTTCAAGCCCCAGCACTGCCAAGATGCCACTGTTGGGCCCTTGAACAAGGCCCTTGAACCTATCTGCCTAATGTATCATGGCTGACCCTGCACTCTGACCCCAGCCTAGCTGGGATATGTGAAAAAGAAGAATTTCACTGTATATGTGCAAATGTGTGATAAATAAAGATTATTATAATTATAACATTTGTCAAGTCATTTTTATTTACATAGTCTAATCTCTCTTCTATTTTCTCCTCTTTTTTTCCTCTTCTCATCTCGTCCAGTCCTGTCCCATCCCATCCCTTTCATTCTCTTCCCTTCCCTTCTCTTCGTTACTTCATGATGTTATAACATGATTTATCAAGTCATTTTTATCCGTCTCTTCTCGTCTCGTCTCATCTTGTCCCGTCCGGTCCCTTTCCTTCTCTTCTTGTGTTACTATGTCTCTTCTCTTTTGTTATTTCATGTTCTTATAACATGATTTGTAAAGTCAATTTTACTTGTATAGTCTCTTCTCTTTATGTGATGTCTCTTCTGTAATATCATGTTGTTATGACCACTGGTAAAGTTCTTGGTTTGTTGGCAAAGTGTTGTTAGGTGAAGTTCTAAGGTCTATAAATTTAAATGTGTGTCGGGCTCTGTTAGTTATAAGGTTCTGGAGGGGACCAGCGGTGTAGATGAGATGGGAATATTGAGGTGGGAACTCTTCCTCCTGCTGCTGCTGGCCTGGATTCTCATCTACCTTTGAATCTTTCGAGGGGTCAGATCAACTGGGCAGGTGGGATATGACAGGTTAAGAATATATCACTAATCATTATTCTGCACAGAGTCTCAATACAACAATATCTGCTGATGCATTCATACAGTTAACATATTAAAGTTTCTAAATATCTGCCCATATGTTTACATGTTTGTTTCTCCATGTGAGCCATCACCTTACAAAGAATTACAGTGATGGTAATACAGTGATACTTTGATATCATTCATGCTACTGAATGATTACCATATTCATATACCATAGTTGTAATGACTTCCCAATAAAGCCAGAGGTGGCTTGGTGACAGGCGTGAGCTAGTATTTAACACATGCTCAAAGAGTCCATGAATTGGACTCTAAGCCATCAGAAAGGAAATGTGTATATTCCTCATGAAACTTCTAGTTCCTTTACAATTTCCTCTTCAAACCACTGCACCGTTGTTTGGCAACACACAAGTTGTTATGTAGTATGTAATCATCAGTCCTGAATGGCAGCTTCAAACTGTGAAGTCCATCCTGTAGTTTGGCCATGTTGTTCATTATTTGCATGAACCAAAGATCTTCTCTGGACATCTCTTCCTTATCTGTGTTGTATTCACTGAAATCCTGATAATACTGAATGTGGAGCAATTCCTCTAGTTTTCCAATAGAGATCCTGTTTACGGTGACGGAGGGTGTTCCAGTTTCATCCCTCCAGTCACTGCTTCCTTCCAATAGCCCATTAACAACTCACCCCTGTAGGGTTCTAATGGCATATAGTCCATTACCATAGCTGTTTACGACCTTCCAAGGTTACATTATCTTACATGCGTTGGCTCCAATCAGTGAATCCACATTGGCTCCAATGCGTGGAATTTTTACACTGTCCAGATATGGCCATCTGGATAACTCTTCCTGCATAACAACAATGTTGTCTGGTGTGACAGGCATCATCTTCTGAGTGTACACATCATAAAGGGAATAGAAACGGTTGTTGTTGATTCCACTAACTTCCAAACCTGTAACAGCACTGCAAGACAAAGACTGCTCTTGTCCCATGGTGCGCAGATACATTTTCACTCTTTTACCACTTAAGTTAAGCTCCTTCATTAGATGGTCTGAGCAAAATGTGGCTGAACTCCCAGGGTCCAGAAAAGCATAGGTTTGGAATATTTTGTCATCTTTGACAGACTTTACTTGGACTGGTACCACTGACATCAAGCACTTCTAATTACCGGCCCTGTGTGTCCTGTCCACAAGTTTGGGCAGAAATTTGACTGCTCCATTTCCCTGATTCATCCACCTGTGGATTGTCAGTTGATACATTACGATGTAAGTGCAAGACTGTGGGATGTGCATATTCACAAATTTAACAAACAAGATGGTTGTCACATTCCTTGCTCATACAGTTTGTCCTGACTTCAGACAATTGAAACAAATTCCTTTTCTTTTTAAAAAGTCAGTCTTTTTTCATTGTGATATCTTCATGGAAACGTTACACCTTTCTAGAGAATTATTACCTTGACAGAACAAACAGGTCTTGTTTCCATTGGGCTTGTGCACAGAACAACTTCCCTGCTGCAGCGTTAAAGTTTTAGCTGGAACTGACGCAGCAACATTTGTGGCAAAACTGTTCCCTCTGATTGTCTTTTAACCGCACTTTTTTGTTTGTCTTGAATGTATCCAAATACAGGATCTGATGCCATTTTGTCTCTCACTGAACTCCACAACATGTGAGAATTTGGCTCTACCTTGGTTCAGTTCCATTATTTCACAAGCCATTTCTCTCCAGTGTTCTCTCAGCTTGAAAGGTAATTTCACCACAACATTTCTCATGTTGCTGGGCATATTGAGCTCCTGTACATAGGAAAGATCATCCATGGTGTTGCAACATGCACACAAAAACAAAGAATATGCTTGTAGCCCTTGTGCATCTTCAGTCTTTATGGTGTGCCAGCCTAAAGCTTTCTCCATGTATGCAATAGCCACCTTGAATTCATTACCAAAGTGTTCCTTGAGAAGATTAATGAATAACCTCATTCTGGGGCTAGGTGCTGGCAGCTTCAAACCAAGCTGTCCTCAAGTGAACTGCTCAAGAAAGTACAAGGTTGTTTCCTCAATACATTTACATTTATGCATTTGGCAGATGCTTTTATCCAAAGCGACTTACAGTGCCCTTATTACAGGGACAATCCCCCTGGAGCAACCTGGAGTTAAGTGCCTTGCCCAAGGACACAATGGTGGTGGCTGTGGGAATTGAACCAACAACCTTTTACTTACCACTTCAGTGCTTTGGTCCACTATGCCGCCACCACCACTCCTACAATACCATGTTCAAAGACTGGTATCTCTCTTTTGGGAAGCGTGTGAGGTTGAGCTTGCTGTACAAGATAAGCTGTTAATTCCTCCTAAATGTCAGAAAACATCTGAAGGGGTTGTTGATGTGAATAATGATGTTGTTCTTGAGGACATTGTTTCAAATGAGTCAAAGTTTGCCACTGAATGTAGTAAAAACATTTCACGCAGCACTTATGGCATGCGCTGCTGCATTAAAAACCAAACATGCTATTGAAGCACAAGAGGAGGATTTAAGAATGGAAAAAGTTACAACTGGATTTAGATGTTGAAATTGCAGCATCCACTGCAAAACACATCTGACAGACACAGCAAATGCTCATGTACTGGCAGTTCACATTCAAAGGGAAAAGGAATGATTGATTCTACCTGTGCCAGTAATTTACATACCAATGGACACAGCTGCAACTTGCAACACTACATCACAATCAACATCAGTGCAACAGAAAAGAGATTCTTGTTGAAGAGTCAACAAGGAAACAATGATTACCAACATCATGATTTACATTATTCCGCTCATGGATATATTCACATGTTCAACACACTCATTTGTTTGGTATCATGTTTTTCAGCTTCATCATCAGGCAATAAAATCAACAACTCATGTGCTTTTTTTAGCTTCTCAACATAACTCGTTTAAATTTTCAAAGGCAGATCGTACCTCAAATTCATATTCTTTGTCTTCATGCATCAACCTTTTGATTGTCTCTATCATTTTGTGAGCTTTGTTCAGTTTAGCCTTTCTTAGTTTCTGCAGTGAATCAAGGTTTTCAACCAAGGCCTTGACTGTGAGTTTTTCAGGCTCATTTTCAGCAAAAAACTGCTGGCTTGTCACAGCGGACTCATCCGCATCCATTTTATATACAGTTCCCAATAACCACGCAGTTCATCATTGCAAACAAACAGAACGTCTTAGACTTTTAGCTGTATTCCACTAAGCTGTACCACACGTTAGACAGGGTAGTTATGGGAGACACATTAAACACGGTCAATAACTGTGTGCTTCCCTGATTACCAGCCACCTGTCTTCCCTAACCCAGGTGCTAAATTGTCCCTGTAATAAGTGCACTGTAAGTTGCTTTGGATAAAAGCATCTGCCAAATGCATAAATGTAAATGTAAATCCCTAATTACCTGAAATAATGCTACCCAGTGGACAACAAAAACATTACACAATAGACATCAATAAATGGCTTCTACAGTGGTGTTTGGGTGTATCTCACGAAAACTGTGAAGAAGTCATATTACTTGAAATTGCTTTATTACAGTAATACGAATCTAATTAGAATCATCATCAAGAATAATGGAAAATACCAAAACTCAGTCAAGAGTAAAATGTCCAGACACACTGAATGAAATGTTTTTTTGTTTTTGTTTTTTTGCATTAAAGTAATGAGAATTTGTAGAGGAAAATGTGCTTAATTATCATGAAAAATATGTCAAATTGTCCTCATTTTCTTTGTGTAAAATATTATAATTTTTTTTTCACAGGTGATGTACTTCACAGCTCTTTTTCCCTATGTAATTCTTCTGGCTCTGTTGATCAGTAATGTGTAGCTGCCTGGAGATATAGATGGCATCAAATTCTTCATCATACCAGAGTGGGACAAACTGTTTAAAGTGGAGGTGAGCACTAGAAAAAGGAGATATTTGAGAAATAAGGCTTAATCAATAGCTTTAAATTATTTATAATTAAATCAATTAATCTCATATTTTGAATTTGGTGAAATTTGTCTGTAATAGTCCTAGACTACCATTCAAAGGTTACTCATTTATTATTTGTTACTATTTTCCAGTTATTGCTGGTAATAGTATACTATGAAATGGAAGTATTGGAATTATGCAGTGACCAAACAAAATGTAAAACAAATATATTTTACAGTATACAGGGCCCTATTTTAAGAGCGCTGGCGCTAAATCATACGCACAAAGTCAGTGGGCATGGCCATGAAGTTTTGGTATTTTCGTGCAAGCATGTGCTAAATCTAGGCACAAGTGGGTTTGGTGAAATTGCACGTACAAAGCGCTAATGGGCTGGGTCAAGTGCAATTTAACTCGGTTCTTCTCCATTTATTCCACTGTCTGCATCCTATTTTTAGTCCATTCCATGTCAAGCACCAGTGATATAATCAAATACAGCACTTTCATAAAGAGTTGGTAGTGTAAATGGACTCTATGCAATGAATTAGAAGAATAGAAATATGGACTTGGGTTCTTTTGTGCATTAACTGTGTCATTGTTGAATGTGATATTTCTATGACAGTGATGCTACTTTTATTCGCATGGAAAATGTGGTTTTCATCAGGATTTGGGTGTAGGCTCCATTACATTTTAGAGAATGCAAGTATTTTTAATCATATTGATCAAGTGACACACAATTCATAGATAGTATTAACAGATTAATAGGAGTGGTGGTGGCGTAGTGGGCTAAAGCACATAACTGGTAATCAGAAGGTTGTTGGTTCAATCCCCACAGCCACCACCATGGTGTCCATGAGCAAGGCACTTAACTCCAGGTTGCTCCAGGTGAGATTGTCCCTGTAATAAGTGCACTGTAAATCACTTTGGATAAAAGCGTCTGCCAAATGCGTAAATGTTATTCTATCGACCTTCCAAGTTAGGCTGTGGATTTTTGCACACACTTCACTTCTGCTGGTTGCTTTTGCTTTAAAAATGAAATTCATTTAAGGAAACACCAAATAATTAAACTAAAACTATTTCTAAATTCAAATTACTCTTCACACGAAACGAAAATATAAACAAAATATTGGAAGTGGTCAAATAATCCTATCTAATCACCTTCTCAAATCCAAACATTTAACCTTCTGCAACGTCTTCCACCGGTGTCTTTTGCAGTGACTTAAAAATCACTCTACGACAACAGGTGGAAAAATATTAATACAAATTAGATCATAAATACAACTGTAAATATAAACATAGCAATAGTAATAATCATTGAAAAAAATAAACCATGTTCCACTGAGTTTGGACATGAACTTTATTACCACCTGCTGGTGGGATCTCCAAACTGCAAATGCAAAAAAACTGATTTTAGATTTTGCGCTGTTGTGCTTCTCAAACGTCTTTGCACAACGACCTATTTCTCAGGAAAATAGCAAATTGCACTTTGAGCCACTTCATTAGCATACAATACACCCACAGTTTGTGCACATACACCCACAGATAGCACAAACAATCCCAACTATGCCCACTTGCGCTTTGCGCTGGCACTTAGAATTGCGCTTAGAATTAGTGCTCTCACAAAAATTTTATAATACACTCGTTACGTGCTGCGTTGTGCGCTGCACCTAGCACGGTCACGAAAACAGAGCCCACAAATTTATATTTGAGCCTCTTCAAAGTAGCCATCCTTTGTCTAGACTGCAGCTCTGCACACTCTGATCATTCTCTGAACCAACTTAATGAGGTGCATCCTGAGATGCTTTTTAGAGTTTTACATAAAATAAAGCTGACATTCTGTTGGCAAGAAAAAGTATGTGAACCCTTTGGAATTACCTGCATTTCTGCATTAATTATTCATAAAATGTGGTCTGATCTTCAAGTCCAAATAATAGACAAACACAATCTGCTTAAAGTAATGACAAACAAATAATTGAAGTTTTCATGTTTTTATTGAACATATTGTTTAATTATTCACAGTCCATGCTGGAAAAAGTATGTGAACCCTTGAATTTAAAAACTGGTAGAACCTCCTTCAGCTGCCATAACCTCCATCAGATGATTCCTGAAGTCTGGTTCATCCTTGGGAGCAATTTCCAAACGCCCGAAGGTACCACGTTCATCTGTACAAACAATAGTATGCAAGTATAAACACCATGGGACCATGCAGCCATCATACTGCTCAGGAAGGAGACGTATTCTGTCTCCTAGAGATGAACGTAGTTTGGTGCGAAAAATGCAAATCAATCCCAGAACAACAGCAAAGGACCTTGTGAAGATGCTGGAGGAAACAGGTAGACAAGAATCTACACTACCGGTCAAAAGTTTTGAAACACTTACTCATTCTTTAATATAATTTTTTTTTCACATTTCAGAATAATAGTGAAGTCATCAAAACTATGGAATAACATAAATGGAAATATGGGAACTATGGGTGACTAAACAAAATCCAAAATAAATCAAAACTGTGTTATATTTTAGCATCTTCAAAGTAGTCACCCTTTGCCTAGAATCTGCAGACATGTACTCTTGACATTTTCTCAACCAACTACTTGAGGTATCACCCTGGGATGCTTTTTAAACAGTATTGAAGGAGTTCCCATCTATGTTGGGCACTTATTGGCTGCTTTTCTTTATTATTTGGTCCAAGCCTTCAATTTCAAAAACTTTTTTGTTTTTACAAAAAATTTGAAATTACAAAACTAATTTCAAACATTTAAGCATACGCCTTCAGATCAAAAGATTTTTAAGATCATGAGAAACATTTCAGTCAAGTGTTTCAAAACTTTTGACTGGTAGTGTATATCCACAGTAAAACGAGTCCTATATTGACATAACCTGAAAGGCTGCACAGCAAGGAAGAAGCCACTGCTCCAAAACCATCATAAAAAAGCCAGACTATAGTTTGCAAGTGCACATGGGGACAAAGATCTTACTTTTTGGAGAAATGTCCTCTGGTCTGATGAAACAAAAATGTAACTGTTTGGCCATAATGACCATTGTTATGTTTGGAGGAAAAAGGGTGAGGCTTGCAAGCTGAAGAACACCATCCCAAACATGAAGCATGAGGGTGGCAGCATCATGTTGTGGGGGTGCTTTGCTGCAGGAGGGACTGGTGCACTTCACAAAATAGATGGCTTCATGAGGAAGGAAAATTATGTGGATATATTGAAGCAACATCTCAAGACATCAGCCAGGAAGTTAAAGCTCGGTCGCAGATGGGTCTTCCAAATGCTCAGTGTTCCTAAGCATACCTCCAAAGTTGTGGCAAAATGGCTTAAGGACAACAAAGTCAAGATATTGGAGTGGCCATCACAAAGCCCTGACCTCAATCTGATAGAAAATTTGTGTGCAGAACTGAAATAGCGTGTGCGAGCAAGGAGGCCTACAAACCTGACTCAGTTACACCAGTTCTGTCTGGGGGAATGGGCCAAAATTCCAGCAACTTATTGTGAGAAGCTTGTGGAAGGCTACCCAAAACATTTGACCCAAGTTAAACAATTTAAAGGCAATGCTACCAAATACTAACAAAGTGTATGTAAACTTCTGACCCACTGGGAATGTGATGAAAGAAATAAAAGCTGAAATAAATCATTCTCTCTACTATTATTCTGACATTTCACATTCTTAAAATAAAGTAGTGATCCTAACTGACCTAAGACAGGGAATGTTTTCTACGATTAAATGTCAGGAATTGTGAAAAACTGAGTTTAAATGTATCTGGCTAAGGTGTATGTAAACTACTGACTTCAACTCTAGGTCCTGTAACTGGTCACCTTTTTAACTTTAGTTGCTCATTTGAAATGGTTCTGCGGTGTGACAAAATATATTTTTTCTTTAAGGTAGCTAAAGTCTGAAAAAGGCTCCAATCAGACTAATTTATGAACTACTATTGATCCTGGGACTACAACAGCACTAAACCTGACTTTGACACAATGGAAACAATATTGATAGACCATCTGCCATACAGAGGATTATTTATGGATGTTTGAATATCACAAATATCAGTTTTAACAAATTCAGAAAAACATTTTCTCGGCTGGTCCAATTGGGAAAGATACAAATGTTTCAGGGTTCTCACATGCATGGGAACCATTTATAAAAGTTTGATTTCAAGGTCTGGAAAGGTGATGGAAGTTTCGATAGTGAATATAAATTTTTCAAGTTAAGCTCTGCTGTCAAACATTTCAATTTCAAGAATTTGCTCTTGTGTAGTGTAAAACATTTTCACGAACCGAAGTAATGTCTGATTTGTAAGTGAATCGTTCTTTAAAGTTGATTCTTTTTAATGATTCATTAGCGAATCAGAGATTGAAATTGCATCACAAACAATTTGAAGTGTCTTGGAAATTCATTGGTCAAAGTGTGGGAACCCTTTAACAATGCACTTTATAACACCGTAATACACAAAACAGTCCAAATATCAGAAACACAATAACCCATTTTGTGATTAGCATTTTTTTAAACAATGCCTTGGGCACATTTTTTATGAATCTTTTAAACACCTCATATTCACAGACAGGCAATGTAACTCAAGAGACACAGAATAACACACGGTCTATAATGTACATTACAAGTCAAAAGTTTGGATACACCAACTTAATCTTTATTATTCATATTTTTCAGGTTTTAGAGTAATAATGAAGTGAAAACTATGAAATAACACTAATGGAAGTAATGGAATAATGTAGTGTCAGATCATTTAAATCAAAACAATTTTATATTTGAGCATACGTCTTTAGTTTAAAAGTTTTTTAAGATCATGAGAAACTTAAATGCAGTCAAGTGCTAACCTTTGATTAGTAGTGTATCTCTTTAGGCTTCATTTATTTTCGGGAAGAAACAACCAATTTTTGCCAGACTTTAATAACGTCTACATGTGATTCTTTATCATTTCAAGACTTTCTCTTTTACAGTTTACTGTTGCCACTATATGGAACCGTCAACCAGGTTCATTATAAAGAGCATTTTAATGGAATTTCTTACAAATAAAAAAAAAATCATTTGGGACCTCTGTTGTTTTACAGTCAAATGGAAAATAATAAACTTAAAACCGGTCATGTCTTGTGTCCATTATGTTTTAATCCTCATTTTCAAACGATTTAATGTTTTATCTCAAGATATAAACCTTTATGTGGGTGTGATGATTTAACAAGGGTGCAACACGAGATATCTCTCTCTCAGGGTTCAAACAATGAACTTTATCCTCTGTATATGTCCAATACTGGCGGCCCTTTTGCTTTCTTTTACAGAAAATGTTCCTTATTTTGTATATCTTCAGCGTTTCAAGCACTAAATTCTGACATTCATGCTAATTCATATTAATTCATGCTAAAAACATACAAACCAAATACTGTAAACATTGGCAATCGTCCACTTGGATTTATACATTATAACAAAGAGGTACATTTCAAAATACTTTTAAATTAAGACTTTGCTCTTTGTTCACGCATGGCAATATTTTAGATAGATTTAATATATATATATATATATATATATACACACACACACCGATCAGCCACAACATTAAAACCACCTGCTTAATATCGTGTAGGTCCCTCTCGTGCCACCAAAACAGCTCTGACCCGTCGAGGCATGGACTCCAGTAGACCTCTGAAGGTGTCCTGTGGTATCTGGCACCAAGACGTTAGTAGCAGATCCTTTAAGTTCTGTAAGTTGCAAGGGAA